>NW_028294953.1:0-139077 GCF_964341445.2 Mesoplodon mirus | reverse complement strand
GGACCTATACTGGTTCCCGGTGGGTGGCTGAGACTTTGATTAATTCTTCTTCCTGCCGGGAAGTTAGAGTGACATGTGCCCATCCAAATGCCTAACAGCTACTCTCTCATTGGTTCTCCCTCTTCCCTTTCATCCTCTGCCAAATTGGCAACCTGTGCGAACCAGGAGGTTAAAGGGGCTGTCTCTCCAAGTTGGGAGATTGATAGTAAAGCAGTTGGAAAGTCAAACCGGAGCACCAGGAGAGGGACTATTCGTTGAGTTTTAGAAACCATTCGTATTCACAGTGTGTCCAGTCTCTAGGTTTCCCGTACATATTATAACTGTAGTAATATTCCCTTCAACCTGGAGAGTTGGGACCCATGTAATGGGTGCTATGCATTACTGCATTAAAGGGTCTGCATTTGCTCACCCAGTCTCACCAATACTCTCAGTCCCAAGTGTCCAGCCTCATGCCACATCCAGCTGTCATTGTAGATAAGGTCATTCCAGGTTGCATCAGAGACCCTGAAGGAATTGTAAAGAATTTCCCTGTTTCTTTGTTTTGTTTTTGAAATTCCTTTTTAGAGTGGGTTTGAGCTGATTCTCGCTGCCATGTTTATGCCAGTCTAGACACACTTGATTCCCTTACGGAGACATATCAATACATAGGTTTTAAGATTCTTACTAGTCAGATCTATTCCTCTGTGGGAAATATGGGGTTTTGAGTCCGTTTCACTGAGGAAGGTGTAGGTCTTGTCTATTCCATAGTTGGTTTTTGGAACGGTACCTGTGCTTATATCAAACTCTGGTGATGCATCACCCCACCTCTCCTTCCCCCTTAAGCAGGCATAAGAGTGTTTTCTAAATGTGAGACTCTGTTCTCTTGCCTAACTCAGTTCATGTGTAGCCATGTTTACAGGATCTTCCTAAGTGATATCTTATGATAAGTTTCTTTTTCTGTGTGACTTATTTCACTTAGAATCATCGTACCTGAATCCACTCATTTTGCTGCTACTGGTCTTATGACATTGATTTCATGGCTAAGGGATATTCCATCGTATGTAAGTTCCACAATTTTTTGAACCATTTTTATATTTCCTGGGATATTTAAGGTGTACCCAAGTTGAGGTTCTTGTAAGCAGTGCAGCCCTAAATTTGGGGGTGACTCTGTCTTATTGATTTTCAGTTTTCCCAAGGTAGATTCCCTAGACTGGAAGTGCCCTTGGCTCTGTAGCTCTGTTGTTTACTTGTTTTAGGGAACACAATGCACTCCTCCAGTGAGGCAGTTGGCAACTTACATCCCGCCCATCAGCATAACAAGGCTCCCTGTTCTCCAGGGCCTGTCTTGCCTTTCTGGTTTTTACACATTTTGTGGATGTCCCTTTGGACCGGTGGGAAGTGATACTTCTTTGTTGTGCAGATTTGCATTGCCCGCTTGCTTGCTTGGCCAAAAAGGGCGTATGCGTTTTCTCCTGAATATATTCAGGAGAAAACGCATACGCCCTTTTTGGCCAAGTGCATCATTGTCGAAGTTGTGCCCCTCTTCCTGTGCTTTACAGGTGATTCCAACTTACCTCTTGAAATCTGTTTCCTGCTATTCTGCCTCGCTTTCGAGTCCGCCTCATTGCCTTCCCTCAACATATTTTTGGACGATAGTTGGCCTTTATTACTCTGCCATTTTGTGAATTTCTGTGCCCCTGAACTCCATTTTTCAACTCGTTTTTTGTGAGCTGAACGCAAGTCCAAAATTTTGGTTCAGGACCTATACTGGTTCCTGGTGGGTGGCTGAGACTTTGGTTAATTCTTCTTCCTGCCGGGAAATTAGAGTGACATGTGCCCATCCAAATGCCTAACAGCTACTCTCTCATTGGTTCTCCCTCTTCCCTTTCATCCTCTGCCAAATTGGCAACCTGTGCGAACCAGGAGGTTAAAGGGGCTGTCTCTCCAAGTTGGGAGATTGATAGTAAAGCAGTTGGAAAGTCAAACCGGAGCACCAGGAGTGGGACTATTCGTTGAGTTTTAGAAACCTTTCATATTCACAGTGTGTCCATTCTCTAGGATTCCCGTACATGTTATAGCTGCAGTAATATTCACTTCAACCTGGAGAGTTGGGACCCATGGAATGGGTGCCATGCATTACTGCTTTAAGGTTCTGCATTTTCTCACCCAGTCTCACAAATCCTCTCAGTCCCAAGTGTCCAGCCTCATGCCACATCCAGCTGTCATTGTAGAGAGGGTCATTCCAGGTTGCATCAGAGACCCTGAAGGAACTGTAAAGAATTTCCCTGTTTCTTTGTTTTGTATTTGAAGGTCCTTTTTATAGAGGGTTTGAGCTGATTCTTGATGCCATGTTTATGCCAGTCTAGACACACTTGATTCCCTTACGGAGACATATCAATACATATGTTTTAAGATTCTTACTAGTCAGATATATTCCTTTGCGGGAAATATGGGGTTTTGAGTCCCTTTCACTGAGGAAGGTGTAGGTCTTTTCTATTCCATAGTTGGTTTTTGGAACGGTACCTCTGCTTATATCAAACTCTGGTTGATGCATCACCCCACCTCTCCTTCCCCCTTAAGCAGGCATAAGAGTGTTTTCTAAATGTGAGACTCTGTTCTCTTTCCTAACTCAGTTCATGTGTAGCCATGTTTACAGGATCTTCCTAAGTGATATCTTATGATAAGTTTCTTTTTCTGTGTGACTTATTTCACTTAGAATCATCGTACCTGAATCCACTCATTTTGCTGCTACTGGTCTTATGACATTGATTTCATGGCTAAGGGATATTCCATCGTATGTAAGTTCCACAATTTTTTGAACCATTTTTATATTTCCTGGGATATTTAAGGTGTACCCAAGTTGAGGTTCTTGTAAGCAGTGCAGCCCTATGTTTGGGGGTGGCTCTGTCTTATTGATTTTCAGTTTTCCCAAGGTAGATTCCCTAGACTGGAAGTGCCCTTGGCTCTGTAGCTCTGTTGTTTACTTGTTTTAGGGAACACAATGCACTCATCCAGTGAGGCAGTTGGCAACTTACATCCCGCCCATCAGCATAACAAGGCTCCCTGTTCTCCAGGGCCTGTCTTGCCTTTCTGGTTTTTACACATTTTGTGGATGTCCCTTTGGACCGTTGGGAAGTGATACTTCTTTGTAGTGCAGATTTGCATTGCCCGCTTGCTTGCTTGGCCAAAAAGGGCGTATGGGTTTTCTCCTGAATATATTCAGGAGAAAACGCATACGCCCTTTTTGGCCAAGTGCATCATTGTCGAAGTTGTGCCCCTCTTCCTGTGCTTTACAGGCGATGCCAACGTACCTCTTGAAATCTGTTTCCTGGTATTCTGCCTCGCTTTCGAGTCCGCCTCGTTGCCTTCCCTCAACAGATTTTTGGACGACAGTTGTCGTTTATTACTCTGCCAGTTTGTGAATTGAATGTGCCCCTGAGCTCCATTATTCAACTCGTTTTTTGTGAGCTGAACGCAAGTCCAAAATTTTGGTTCAGGACCTATACTGGTTCCCGGTGGGTGGCTGAGACTTTGGTTAATTCTTGTTCCTGCCGGGAAATTAGAGTGACATGTGCCCATCCAAATGCCTAACAGCTACTCTCTCATTGGTTCTCCCTCTTCCCTTTCATCCTCTGCCAAATTGGCAACCTGTGCGAACCAGGAGGTTAAAGGGGCTGTCTCTCTAAGTTGGGGATTGATAGTAAAGCAGTTGGAAAGTCAAACCGGAGCACCAGGAGAGGGACTATTCGTTGAGTTTTAGAAACCTTTCGTATTCACAATGTATCCATTCTCTAAGTTTCCCGTACATATTATAGCTGTAGTAATATTCCCTTCAACCTGGAGAGTTGGGACCCATGGAATGGGTGCCATGCATTACAGCTTTAAAGGGTCTGCATTTGCTCACCCAGTCTCACCAAACCTCTCATTCCCAAGTGTCCAGCCTCATGCCACATCCAGCTGTCATTGTAGATATGGTCATTCCTGGTTGCATCAGAGACCCTGAAGGAATTGTAAAGAATTTCCCTGTTTCTTTGTTTTGTTTTTGAAAGTCCTTTTTAGAGTGGGTTTGAGCTGATTCTCGCTGCCATGTTTATGCCAGTCTAGACACACTTGATTCTGTTACGGAGACATATCAATACATAGGTTTTAAGATTCTTACTAGTCAGATGTATTCCTCTGCGGGAAATATGGGGTTTTGAGTCCCTTTCACTGAGGAAGGTGTAGGTCTTGTCTATTCCATAGTTGGTTTTTGGAACGGTACCTGTGCTTATATCAAACTCTGGTTTGATGCATCACCCCACCTCTCCTTCCCCCTTAAGCAGGCATAAGAGTGTTTTCTAAATGTGAGACTCTGTTCTCTTGCCTAACTCAGTTCATGTGTAGCCATGTTTACAGGATCTTCCTAAGTGATATCTTATGATAAGTTTCTTTTTCTGTGTGACTTATTTCACTTAGAATCATCGTACCTGAATCCACTCATTTTGCTGCTACTGGTCTTATGACATTGATTTCATGGCTAAGGGATATTCCATCGTATGTAAGTTCCACAATTTTTTGAACCATTTTTATATTTCCTGGGATATTTAAGGTGTACCCAAGTTGAGGTTCTTGTAAGCAGTGCAGCCCTAAATTTGGGGGTGACTCTGTCTTATTGATTTTCAGTTTTCCCAAGGTAGATTCCCTAGACTGAAAGTGCCCTTGGCTCTGTAGCTCTGTTGTTTACTTGTTTTAGGGAACACAATGCACTCCTCCAGTGAGGCAGTTGGCAACTTACATCCCGCCCATCAGCATAACAAGGCTCCCTGTTCTCCAGGGCCTGTCTTGCCTTTCTGGTTTTTACACATTTTGTGGATGTCCCTTTGGACCGGTGGGAAGTGATACTTCTTTGTTGTGCAGATTTGCATTGCCCGCTTGCTTGCTTGGCCAAAAAGGGCGTATGCGTTTTCTCCTGAATATATTCAGGAGAAAACGCATACGCCCTTTTTGGCCAAGTGCATCATTGTCGAAGTTGTGCCCCTCTTCCTGTGCTTTACAGGCGATGCCAACGTACCTCTTGAAATCTGTTTCCTGCTATTCTGCCTCGCTTTCGAGTCCGCCTCGTTGCCTTCCCTCAACAGATTTTTGGACGATAGTTGTCGTTTTTTTCTCTGCCAGTTTGTGCATTGAATGTTCCCCTGAGCTCCATTTTTCTACTCGTTTTTTGTGAGCTGAATGCAAGTCCAAAATTTTGGTTGAGGACCTATACTGGTTCCCGGTGGGTGGCTGGGACTTTGGTTAATTCTTCTTCCTGCCGGGAAATTAGAGTGACATGTGCCCATCCAAATGCCTAACAGCTACTCTCTCATTGGTTCTCCCTCTTCCCTTTCATCCTCTGCCAAATTGGCAACCTTTGCGAACCAGGAGGTTAAAGGGGCTGTCTCTCCAAGTTGGGAGATTGATAGTAAAGCAGTTGGAAAGTCAAACCGGAGCACCAGGAGTGGGACTCTTCGTTGAGTTTTAGAAACCTTTCGTATTCACAGTGTGTCCATTCTCTAGGTTTCCCGTACATGTTATAGCTGTAGTAATATTCCCTTCAACCTGGAGAGTTGGGACCCATGGAATGGGTGCCATGCATTACTGCTTTAAAGGGTCTGCATTTGCTCACCCAGTCTCACCAATCCTCTCAGTCCCAAGTGTCCAGCATCATGCCATATCCAGCTGTCATTGTAGATAAGGTCATTCCAGGTTGCATCAGAGACCCTGAAAGAATTGTAAAGAATTTCCCTGTTTCTTTGTTTTGTTTTTGAAATTCCTTTTTAGAGTGGGTTTGAGCTGATTCTCGCTGCCATGTTTATGCCAATCTAGGCACACTTGATTCCCTTACGGAGACATATCAATACATAGGTTTTAAGATTCTTACTAGTCAGATCTATTCCTCTGCGGGAAATATGGGGTTGTGAGTCCCTTTCACTGAGGAAGGTGTAGGTCTTTTCTATTCCATAGTTGGTTTTTGGAACGGTACCTGTGCTTATATCAAACTCTGGTTTGATGCATCACCCCACCTCTCCTTCCCCCTTAGGCAGGCATAAGAGTGTTTTCTAAATGTGAGACTCTGTTCTCTTTCCTAACTCAGTTCATGTGTAGCCATGTTTAGAGGATCTTCTTAAGTGATATCTTATGATAAGTTTCTTTTTCTGTGTGACTTATTTCACTTAGAATCATCGTACCTGAATCCACTCATTTTGCTGCTACTGGTCTTATGACATTGATTTCATGGCTGAGGGATATTCCATCGTACGTAAGTTCCACAATTTTTTGAACCATTTTTATATTTCCTGGGAAATTTAAGGTGTACCCAAGTTGAGGTTCTTGTAAGCAGTGCAGCCCTAAATTTGGGGGTTGCTCTCTCTTATTGATTTTCAGTTTTCCCAAGGTAGATTCCCTAGACTGGAAGTGCCCTTGGCTCTGTAGCTCTGTTGTTTACTTGTTTTAGGGAACACAATGCACTCCTCCAGTGAGGCAGTTGGCAACTTACATCCCGCCCATCAGCATAACAAGGCTCCCTGTTCTCCAGGGCCTGTCTTGCCTTTCTGGTTTTTACACATTTTGTGGATGTCCCTTTGGACCGGTGGGAAGTGATACTTCTTTGTAGTGCAGATTTGCATTGCCCGCTTGCTTGCTTGGCCAAAAAGGGCGTATGCGTTTTCTCCTGAATATATTCAGGAGAAAACGCATACGCCCTTTTTGGCCAAGTGCATCATTGTCGAAGTTGTGCCCCTCTTCCTGTGCTTTACAGGCGATGCCAACGTACCTCTTGAAATCTGTTTTCTGCTATTCTGCCTCACTTTCGAGTCCGCCTCGTTGCCTTCCCTCAACAGATTTTTGGACGATAGTTGTCCTTTATTACTCTGACAGTTTGTGAGTTGCTGTGCCCCTGAGCTCCATTTTTCAACTCGTTTTTTGTGAGCTGAACGCAAGTCCAAAATTTTGGTTCAGGACCTATACTGGTTCCCGGTGGGTGGCTGAGACTTTGATTAATTCTTCTTCCTGCCGGGAAGTTAGAGTGACATGTGCCCATCCAAATGCCTAACAGCTACTCTCTCATTGGTTCTCCCTCTTCCCTTTCATCCTCTGCCAAATTGGCAACCTGTGCGAACCAGGAGGTTAAAGGGGCTGTCTCTCCAAGTTGGGAGATTGATAGTAAAGCAGTTGGAAAGTCAAACCGGAGCACCAGGAGAGGGACTATTCGTTGAGTTTTAGAAACCTTTCATATTCACAGTGTGTCCAGTCTCTAGGTTTCCCGTACATATTATAACTGTAGTAATATTCCCTTCAACCTGGAGAGTTGGGACCCATGGAATGGGTGCTATGCATTACTGCTTTAAGGTTCTGCATTTTCTCACCCAGTCTCACAAATCCTCTCAGTCCCAAGTGTCCAGCCTCATGCCACATCCAGCTGTCATTGTAGATATGGTCATTCCTGGTTGCATCAGAGACCCTGAAGGAATTGTAAAGAATTTCCCTGTTTCTTTGTTTTGTTTTTGAAATTCCTTTTTATAGTGGGTTTGAGCTGATTCTCGCTGCCATGTTTATGCCAGTCTAGACACACTTGATTCCGTTACGGAGACATATCAATACATAGGTTTTAAGATTCTTACTAGTCAGATCTATTCCTCTGCGGGAAATATGGTGTTTTGAGTCCCTTTCACTGAGGAAGGTGTAGGTCTTGTCTATTCCATAGTTGGTTTTTGGAACGGTACCTGTGCTTATATCAAACTCTGGTTTGATGCATCACCCCACCTCTCCTTCCCCCTTAAGCAGGCATAAGAGTGTTTTCTAAATGTGAGACTCTGTTCTCTTGCCTAACTCAGTTCATGTGTAGCCATGTTTACAGGATCTTCCTAAGTGATATCTTACGATAAGTTTCTTTTTCTGTGTGACTTATTTCACTTAGAATCATCGTACCTGAATCCACTCATTTTGCTGCTACTGGTCTTATGACATTGATTTCATGGCTAAGGGATATTCCATCGTATGTAAGTTCCACAATTTTTTGAACCATTTTTATATTTCCTGGGAAATTTAAGGTGTACCCAAGTTGAGGTTCTTGTAAGCAGTGCAGCCCTAAGTTTGGGGGTGGCTCTGTCTTATTGATTTTCAGTTTTCCCAAGGTAGATTCCCTAGACTGGAAGTGCCCTTGGCTCTGTAGCTCTGTTGTTTACTTGTTTTAGGGAACACAATGCACTCCTCCAGTGAGGCAGTTGGCAACTTACATCCCGCCCATCAGCATAACAAGGCTCCCTGTTCTCCAGGGCCTGTCTTGCCTTTCTGGTTTTTACACATTTTGTGGATGTCCCTTTGGACCGGTGGGAAGTGATACTTCTTTGTAGTGCAGATTTGCATTGCCCGCTTGCTTGCTTGGCCAAAAAGGGCGTATGCGTTTTCTCCTGAATATATTCAGGAGAAAACGCATACGCCCTTTTTGGCCAAGTGCATCATTGTCGAAGTTGTGCCCCTCTTCCTGTGCTTTACAGGCGATGCCAACGTACCTCTTGAAATCTGTTTCCTGCTATTCTGCCTCGCTTTCGAGTCCGCCTCGTTGCCTTCCCTCAACAGATTTTTGGACGACAGTTGTCGTTTATTACTCTGCCAGTTTGTGAATTGAATGTGCCCCTGAGCTCCATTATTCAACTCGTTTTTTGTGAGCTGAACGCAAGTCCAAAATTTTGGTTCAGGACCTATACTGGTTCCCGGTGGGTGGCTGAGACTTTGGTTAATTCTTCTTCCTGCCGGGAAATTAGAGTGACATATGCCCATCCAAATGCCTAACAGCTACTCTCTCATTGGTTCTCCCTCTTCCCTTTCATCCTCTGCCAAATTGGCAACCTGTGCGAACCAGGAGGTTAAAGGGGCTGTCTCTCCAAGTTGGGAGATTGATAGTAAAGCAGTTGGAAAGTCAAACCGGAGCACCAGGAGAGGGACTATTCGTTGAGTTTTAGAAACCTTTCGTATTCACAATGTGTCCATTCTCTAAGTTTCCCGTACATATTATAACTGTAGTAATATTCCCTTCAACCTGGAGAGTTGGGACCCATGGAATGGGTGCCATGCATTACAGCTTTAAAGGGTCTGCATTTGCTCACCCAGTCTCACCAATCCTCTCATTCCCAAGTGTCCAGCCTCATGCCACATCCAGCTGTCATTGTAGATATGGTCATTCCTGGTTGCATCAGAGACCCTGAAGGAATTGTAAAGAATTTCCCTGTTTCTTTGTTTTGTTTTTGAAAGTCCTTTTTATAGTGGGTTTGAGCTGATTCTCGCTGCCATGTTTATGCCAGTCTAGACACACTTGATTCCGTTACGGAGACATATCAATACATAGGTTTTAAGAGTCTTACTAGTCAGATCTATTCCTCTGCGGGAAATATGGGGTTTTGAGTCCCTTTCACTGAGGAAGGTGTAGGTCTTGTCTATTCCATAGTTGGTTTTTGGAACGGTACCTGTGCTTATATCAAACTCTGGTTTGATGCATCACCCCACTTCTCCTTCCCCCTTAAGCAGGCATAAGAGTGTTTTCTAAATGTGAGACTCTGTTCTCTTGCCTAACTCAGTTCATGTGTAGCCATGTTTACAGGATCTTCCTAAGTGATATCTTATGATAAGTTTCTTTTTCTGTGTGACTTATTTCACTTAGAATCATCGTACCTGAATCCACTCATTTTGCTGCTACTGGTCTTATGACATTGATTTCATGGCTAAGGGATATTCCATCGTATGTAAGTTCCACAATTTTTTGAACCATTTTTATATTTCCTGGGATATTTAAGGTGTACCCAAGTTGAGGTTCTTGTAAGCAGTGCAGCCCTAAATTTGGGGGTGACTCTGTCTTATTGATTTTCAGTTTTCCCGAGGTAGATTCCCTAGACTGGAAGTGCCCTTGGCTCTGTAGCTCTGTTGTTTACTTGTTTTAGGGAACACAATGCACTCCTCCAGTGAGGCAGTTGGCAACTTACATCCCGCCCATCAGCATAACAAGGCTCCCTGTTCTCCAGGGCCTGTCTTGCCTTTCTGGTTTTTACACATTTTGTGGATGTCCCTTTGGACCGGTGGGAAGTGATACTTCTTTGTAGTGCAGATTTGCATTGCCCGCTTGCTTGCTTGGCCAAAAAGGGCGTATGCGTTTTCTCCTGAATATATTCAGGAGAAAACGCATACGCCCTTTTTGGCCAAGTGCATCATTGTCGAAGTTGTGCCCCTCTTCCTGTGCTTAACAGGCGATTCCAACGTTCCTCTTGAAATCTGTTTCCTGCTATTCTGCCTCGCTTTCGAGTCCGCCTCGTTGCCTTCCCTCAACAGATTTTTGGACGACAGTTGTCGTTTATTACTCTGCCAGTTTGTGAATTGAATGTGCCCCTGAGCTCCATTATTCAACTCGTTTTTTGTGAGCTGAACGCAAGTCCAAAATTTTGGTTCAGGACCTATACTGGTTCCCGGTGGGTGGCTGAGACTTTGGTTAATTCTTGTTCCTGCCGGGAAATTAGAGTGACATGTGCCCATCCAAATGCCTAACAGCTACTCTCTCATCGGTTCTCCCTCTTCCCTTTCATCCTCTGCCAAATTGTCAACCTGTGCGAACCAGAAGGTTAAAGGGGATGTCTCTCCAAGTTGGGAGATTGATAGTAAAGCAGTTGGAAAGTCAAACCGGAGCACCCGGAGAGGGACTATTCGTTGAGTTTTAGAAACCTTTCGTATTCACAATGTGTCCATTCTCTAAGTTTCCCGTACATATTATAGCTGTAGTAATATTCCCTTCAACCTGGAGAGTTGGGACCCATGGAATGGGTGCCATGCATTACAGCTTTAAAGGGTCTGCATTTGCTCACCCAGTCTCACCAATCCTCTCATTCCCAAGTGTCCAGCCTCATGCCACATCCAGCTGTCATTGTAGATATGGTCATTCCTGGTTGCATCAGAGACCCTGAAGGAATTGTAAAGAATTTCCCTGTTTCTTTGTTTTGTTTTTGAAAGTCCTTTTTATAGTGGGTTTGAGCTGATTCTCGCTGCCATGTTTATGCCAGTCTAGACACACTTGATTCCGTTACGGAGACATATCAATACATAGGTTTTATGATTCTTACTAGTCAGATCTATTCCTCTGCGGGAAATATGGGGTTTTGAGTCCCTTTCACTGAGGAAGGTGTAGGTCTTGTCTATTCCATAGTTGGTTTTTGGAACGGTACCTGTGCTTATATCAAACTCTGGTTTGATGCATCACCCCACCTCTCCTTCCCCCTTAAGCAGGCATAAGAGTGTTTTCTAAATGTGAGACTCTGTTCTCTTTCCTAACTCAGTTCATGTGTAGCCATGTTTAGAGGATCTTCCTAAGTGATATCTTATGATAAGTTTCTTTTTCTGTGTGACTTATTTCACTTAGAATCATCGTACCTGAATCCACTCATTTTGCTGCTACTGGTCTTATGACATTGATTTCATGGCTAAGGGATATTCCATCGTATGTAAGTTCCACAATTTTTTGAACCATTTTTATATTTCCTGGGATATTTAAGGTGTACCCAAGTTGAGGTTCTTGTAAGCAGTGCAGCCCTAAATTTGGGGGTGACTCTGTCTTATTGATTTTCAGTTTTCCCAAGGTAGATTCCCTAGACTGGAAGTGCCCTTGGCTCTGTAGCTCTGTTGTTTACTTGTTTTAGGGAACACAATGCACTCCTCCAGTGAGGCAGTTGGCAACTTACATCCCGCCCATCAGCATAACAAGGCTCCCTGTTCTCCAGGGCCTGTCTTGCCTTTCTGGTTTTTACACATTTTGTGGATGTCCCTTTGGACCGGTGGGAAGTGATACTTCTTTGTTGTGCAGATTTGCATTGCCCGCTTGCTTGCTTGGCCAAAAAGGGCGTATGCGTTTTCTCCTGAATATATTCAGGAGAAAACGCATACGCCCTTTTTGGCCAAGTGCATCATTGTCGAAGTTGTGCCCCTCTTCCTGTGCTTTACAGGCGATGCCAACGTACCTCTTGAAATCTGTTTCCTGCTATTCTGCCTCGCTTTCGAGTCCGCCTCGTTGCCTTCCCTCAACAGATTTTTGGACGATAGTTGTCGTTTTTTTCTCTGCCAGTTTGTGAATTGAATGTTCCCCTGAGCTCCATTTTTCTACTCGTTTTTTGTGAGCTGAATGCAAGTCCAAAATTTTGGTTCAGGACCTATACTGGTTCCCGGTGGGTGGCTGGGACTTTGGTTAATTCTTCTTCCTGCCGGGAAATTAGAGTGACATGTGCCCATCCAAATGCCTAACAGCTACTCTCTCATTGGTTCTCCCTCTTCCCTTTCATCCTCTGCCAAATTGGCAACCTGTGCGAACCAGGAGGTTAAAGGGGCTGTCTCTCCAAGTTGGGAGATTGATAGTAAAGCAGTTGGAAAGTCAAACCGGAGCACCAGGAGTGGGACTCTTCGTTGAGTTTTAGAAACCTTTCGTATTCACAGTGTGTCCATTCTCTAGGTTTCCCGTACATGTTATAGCTGTAGTAATATTCCCTTCAACCTGGAGAGTTGGGACCCATGGAATGGGTGCCATGCATTACTGCTTTAAAGGGTCTGCATTTGCGCACCCAGTCTCACCAATCCTCTCAGTCCCAAGTGTCCAGCATCATGCCATATCCAGCTGTCATTGTAGATAAGGTCATTCCACGTTGCATCAGAGACCCTGAAAGAATTGTAAAGAATTTCCCTGTTTCTTTGTTTTGTTTTTGAAATTCCTTTTTAGAGTGGGTTTGAGCTGATTCTCGCTGCCATGTTTATGCCAATCTAGACACACTTGATTCCCTTACGGAGACATATCAATACATAGGTTTTAAGATTCTTACTAGTCAGATCTATTCCTCTGCGGGAAATATGGGGTTGTGAGTCCCTTTCACTGAGGAAGGTGTAGGTCTTGTCTATTCCATAGTTGGTTTTTGGAACGGTACCTGTGCTTATATCAAACTCTGGTTTGATGCATCACCCCACCTCTCCTTCCCCCTTAGGCAAGCATAAGAGTGTTTTCTAAATGTGAGACTCTGTTCTCTTTCCTAACTCAGTTCATGTGTAGCCATGTTTAGAGGATCTTCTTAAGTGATATCTTATGATAAGTTTCTTTTTCTGTGTGACTTATTTCACTTAGAATCATCGTACCTGAATCCACTCATTTTGCTGCTACTGGTCTTATGACATTGATTTCATGGCTGAGGGATATTCCATCGTACGTAAGTTCCACAATTTTTTGAACCATTTTTATATTTCCTGGGAAATTTAAGGTGTACCCAAGTTGAGGTTCTTGTAAGCAGTGCAGCCCTAAATTTGGGGGTTGCTCTGTCTTATTGATTTTCAGTTTTCCCAAGGTATATTCCCTAGACTGGAAGTGCCCTTGGCTCTGTAGCTCTGTTGTTTACTTGTTTTAGGGAACACAATGCACTCCTCCAGTGAGGCAGTTGGCAACTTACATCCCGCCCATCAGCATAACAAGGCTCCCTGTTCTGCAGGGCCTGTCTTGCCTTTCTGGTTTTTACACATTTTGTGGATGTCCCTTTGGACCGGTGGGAAGTGATACTTCTTTGTAGTGCAGATTTGCATTGCCCGCTTGCTTGCTTGGCCAAAAAGGGCGTATGCGTTTTCTCCTGAATATATTCAGGAGAAAACGCATACGCCCTTTTTGGCCAAGTGCATCATTGTCGAAGTTGTGCCCCTCTTCCTGTGCTTTACAGGCGATGCCAACGTACCTCTTGAAATCTGTTTCCTGCTATTCTGCCTCGCTTTCGAGTCCGCCTCGTTGCCTTCCCTCAACAGATTTTTGGACGACAGTTGTCGTTTATTACTCTGCCAGTTTGTGAATTGAATGTGCCCCTGAGCTCCATTATTCAACTCGTTTTTTGTGAGCTGAACGCAAGTCCAAAATTTTGGTTCAGGACCTATACTGGTTCCCGGTGGGTGGCTGAGACTTTGGTTAATTCTTGTTCCTGCCGGGAAATTAGAATGATATGTGCCCATCCAAATGCCTAACAGCTACTCTCTCATTGGTTCTCCCTCTTCCCTTTCATCCTCTGCCAAATTGGCAACCTGTGCGAATCAGGAGGTTAAAGGGGCTGTCTCTCCAAGTTGGGAGATTGATAGTAAAGCAGTTGGAAAGTCAAACCGCAGCACCAGGAGAGGGACTATTCGTTGAGTTTTAGAAACCTTTCGTATTCACAATGTGTCCATTCTCTAAGTTTCCCGTACATATTATAGCTGTACTAATATTCCCTTCAACCTGGAGAGTTGGGACCCATGGAATGGGTGCCATGCATTACAGCCTTAAAGGGTCTGCATTTGCTCACCCAGTTTCACCAATCCTCTCATTCCCAAGTGTCCAGCCTCATGCCACATCCAGCTGTCATTGTAGATAGGGTCATTCCAGGTTGCATCAGAGACCCTGAAGGAATTGTAAAGAATTTCCCTGTTTCTTTGTTTTGTTTTTGAAATTCCTTTTTAGAGTGGGTTTGAGATGATTTTCGCTGCCATGTTTATGCCAGTCTAGACACACTTGATTCCCTTACGGAGACATATCAATACATAGGTTTTAAGATTCTTACTAGTCAGATCTATTCCTCTGCGGGAAATATGGGGTTTTGAGTCCCTTTCACTGAGGAAGGTGTAGGTCTTGTCTATTCCATAGTTGGTTTTTGGAACGGTACCTGTGCTTATATCAAACTCTGGTTTGATGCATCACCCCACCTCTCCTTCCCCCTTAAGCAGGCATAAGAGTGTTTTCTAAATGTGAGACTCTGTTCTCTTGCCTAACTCAGTTCATGTGTAGCCATGTTTACGGGATCTTCCTAAGTGATATCTTATGATAAGTTTCTTTTTCTGTGTGACTTATTTCACTTAGAATCATCGTACCTGAATCCACTCATTTTGCTGCTACTGGTCTTATGACATTGATTTCATGGCTAAGGGATATTCCATCGTATGTAAGTTCCACAATTTTTTGAACCATTTTTATATTTCCTGGGATATTTAAGGTGTACCCAAGTTGAGGTTCTTGTAAGCAGTGCAGCCCTAAATTTGGGGGTGACTCTGTCTTATTGATTTTCAGTTTTCCCAAGGTAGATTCCCTAGACTGGAAGTGCCCTTGGCTCTGTAGCTCTGTTGTTTACTTGTTTTAGGGAACACAATGCACTCCTCCAGTGAGGCAGTTGGCAACTTACATCCCGCCCATCAGCATAACAAGGCTCCCTGTTCTCCAGGGCCTGTCTTGCCTTTCTGGTTTTTACACATTTTGTGGATGTCCCTTTGGACCGGTGGGAAGTGATACTTCTTTGTAGTGCAGATTTGCATTGCCCGCTTGCTTGCTTGGCCAAAAAGGGCGTATGCGTTTTCTCCTGAATATATTCAGGAGAAAACGCATACGCCCTTTTTGGCCAAGTGCATCATTGTCGAAGTTGTGCCCCTCTTCCTGTGCTTTACAGGCGATGCCAAAGTTCCTCTTGAAATCTGTTTCCTGCTATTCTGCCTCACTTTTGAGTCCGCCTCGTTGCCTTCCCTCAACAGATTTTTGGACGAAAGTTGTCCTTTATTACTCTGACAGTTTGTGAGTTGCTGTGCCCCTGAGCTCCATTTTTCAACTCGTTTTTTGTGAGCTGAACGCAAGTCCAAAATTTTGGTTCAGGACCTATACTGGTTCCCGGTGGGTGGCTGAGACTTTGGTTAATTCTTGTTCCTGCCGGGAAGTTAGAGTGACATGTGCCCATCCAAATGCCTAACAGCTACTCTCTCATTGGTTCTCCCTCTTCCCTTTCATCCTCTGCCAAATTGGCAACCTTTGCGAACCAGGAGGTTAAAGGGGCTGTCTCTCCAAGTTGGGAGATTGATAGTAAAGCAGTTGGAAAGTCAAACCGGAGCACCAGGAGAGGGACTATTCGTTGAGTTTTAGAAACCTTTCGTATTCACAGAGTGTCCATTCTCTAGGTTTCCCGTACATATTATAGCTGTAGTAATATTCCCTTCAACCTGGAGAGTTGGGACCCATGTAATGGGTGCTATGCATTACTGCATTAAAGGGTCTGCATTTGCTCACCCAGTCTCACCAATACTCTCAGTCCCAAGTGTCCAGCCTCATGCCACATCCAGCTGTCATTGTAGATAAGGTCATTCCAGGTTGCATCAGAAACCCTGAAGGAATTGTAAAGAATTTCCCTGTTTCTTTGTTTTGTTTTAGAAATTCCTTTTTAGAGTGGGTTTGAGATGATTTTCGCTGCCATGTTTATGCCAGTCTAGACACACTTGATTCCGTTACGGAGACATATCAATACATAGGTTTTAAGATTCTTACTAGTCAGATCTATTCCTCTGCGGGAAATATGGGGTTTTGAGTCCCTTTCACTGAGGAAGGTGTAGGTCTTGTCTATTCCATAGTTGGTTTTTGGAACGGTACCTCTGCTTATATCAAACTCTGGTTGATGCATCACCCCACCTCTCCTTCCCCCTTAAGCAGGCATAAGAGTGTTTTCTAAATGTGAGACTCTGTTCTCTTTCCTAACTCAGTTCATGTGTAGCCATGTTTACAGGATCTTCCTAAGTGATATCTTATGATAAGTTTCTTTTTCTGTGTGACTTATTTCACTTAGAATCATCGTACCTGAATCCACTCATTTTGCTGCTACTGGTCTTATGACATTGATTTTATGGCTAAGGGATATTCCATCGTATGTAAGTTCCACAATTTTTTGAACCATTTTTATATTTCCTGGGATATTTAAGGTGTACCCAAGTTGAGGTTCTTGTAAGCAGTGCAGCCCTAAGTTTGGGGGTGGCTCTGTCTTATTTTTTTTCAGTTTTCCCAAGGTAGATTCCCTAGACTGGAAGTGCCCTTGGCTCTGTAGCTCTGTTGTTTACTTGTTTTAGGGAACACAATGCACTCCTCCAGTGAGGCAGTTGGCAACTTACATCCCGCCCATCAGCATAACAAGGCTCCCTGTTCTCCAGGGCCTGTCTTGCCTTTCTGGTTTTTACACATTTTGTGGATGTCCCTTTGGACCGGTGGGAAGTGATACTTCTTTGTAGTGCAGATTTGCATTGCCCGCTTGCTTGCTTGGCCAAAAAGGGCGTATGCATTTTCTCCTGAATATATTCAGGAGAAAACGCATACGCCCTTTTTGGCCAAGTGCATCATTGTCGAAGTTGTGCCCCTCTTCCTGTGCTTTACAGGCGATTCCAACGTACCTCTTGAAATCTGTTTCCTGCTATTCTGCCTCGCTTTCGAGTCCGCCTCGTTGCCTTCCCTCAACAGATTTTTGGACGACAGTTGTCGTTTATTACTCTGCCAGTTTGTGAATTGAATGTGCCCCTGAGCTCCATTATTCAACTCGTTTTTTGTGAGCTGAACGCAAGTCCAAAATTTTGGTTCAGGACCTATACTGGTTCCCGGTGGGTGGCTGAGACTTTGGTTAATTCTTGTTCCTGCCGGGAAATTAGAGTGACATGTGCCCATCCAAATGCCTAACAGCTACTCTCTCATTGGTTCTCCCTCTTCCCTTTCATCCTCTGCCAAATTGGCAACCTGTGCGAACCAGGAGGTTAAAGGGGCTGTCTCTCCAAGTTGGGAGATTGATAGTAAAGCAGTTGGAAAGTCAAACCGGAGCACCAGGAGAGGGACTATTCGTTGAGTTTTAGAAACCTTTCGTATTCACAATGTGTCCATTCTCTAAGTTTCCCGTACATATTATAGCTGTAGTAATATTCCCTTCAACCTGGAGAGTTGGGACCCATGGAATGGGTGCCATGCATTACAGCTTTAAAGGGTCTGCATTTGCTCACCCAGTCTCACCAATCCTCTCATTCCCAAGTGTCCAGCCTCATGCCACATCCAGCTGTCATTGTAGATATGGTCATTCCTGGTTGCATCAGAGACCCTGAAGGAATTGTAAAGAATTTCCCTGTTTCTTTGTTTTGTTTTTGAAAGTCCTTTTTATAGTGGGTTTGAGCTGATTCTCGCTGCCATGTTTATGCCAGTCTAGACACACTTGATTCCGTTACGGAGACATATCAATACATAGGTTTTAAGAGTCTTAGTAGTCAGTTCTATTCCTCTGCGGGAAATATGGGGTTTTGAGTCCCTTTCACTGAGGAAGGTGTAGGTCTTGTCTATTCCATAGTTGGTTTTTGGAACGGTACCTGTGCTTATATCAAACTCTGGTTTGATGCATCACCCCACCTCTCCTTCCCCCTTAAGCAGGCATAAGAGTGTTTTCTAAATGTGAGACTCTGTTCTCTTTCCTAACTCAGTTCATGTGTAGCCATGTTTAGAGGATCTTCCTAAGTGATATCTTATGATAAGTTTCTTTTTCTGTGTGACTTATTTCACTTAGAATCATCGTACCTGAATCCACTCATTTTGCTGCTACTGGTCTTATGACATTGATTTCATGGCTAAGGGATATTCCATCGTATGTAAGTTCCACAATTTTTTGAACCATTTTTATATTTCCTGGGATATTTAAGGTGTACCCAAGTTGAGGTTCTTGTAAGCAGTGCAGCCCTAAATTTGGGGGTGACTCTGTCTTATTGATTTTCAGTATTCCCAAGGTAGATTCCCTAGACTGGAAGTGCCCTTGGCTCTGTAGCTCTGTTGTTTACTTGTTTTAGGGAACACAATGCACTCCTCCAGTGAGGCAGTTGGCAACTTACATCCCGCCCATCAGCATAACAAGGCTCCCTGTTCTCCAGGGCCTGTCTTGCCTTTCTGGTTTTTACACATTTTGTGGATGTCCCTTTGGACCGGTGGGAAGTGATACTTCTTTGTAGTGCAGATTTGCATTGCCCGCTTGCTTGCTTGGCCAAAAAGGGCGTATGCGTTTTCTCCTGAATATATTCAGGAGAAAACGCATACGCCCTTTTTGGCCAAGTGCATCATTGTCGAAGTTGTGCCCCTCTTCCTGTGCTTTACAGGCGATGCCAACGTACCTCTTGAAATCTGTTTCCTGCTATTCTGCCTCGCTTTCGAGTCCGCCTCGTTGCCTTCCCTCAACAGATTTTTGGACGACAGTTGTCGTTTATTACTCTGCCAGTTTGTGAATTGAATGTGCCCCTGAGCTCCATTATTCAACTCGTTTTTTGTGAGCTGAACGCAAGTCCAAAATTTTGGTTCAGGACCTATACTGGTTCCCGGTGGGTGGCTGGGACTTTGGTTAATTCTTCTTCCTGCCGGGAAATTAGAGTGACATGTGCCCATCCAAATGCCTAACAGCTACTCTCTCATTGGTTCTCCCTCTTCCCTTTCATCCTCTGCCAAATTGGCAACCTTTGCGAACCAGGAGGTTAAAGGGGCTGTCTCTCCAAGTTGGGAGATTGATAGTAAAGCAGTTGGAAAGTCAAACCGGAGCACCAGGAGTGGGACTCTTCGTTGAGTTTTAGAAACCTTTCGTATTCACAGTGTGTCCATTCTCTAGGTTTCCCGTACATGTTATAGCTGTAGTAATATTCCCTTCAACCTGGAGAGTTGGGACCCATGGAATGGGTGCCATGCATTACTGCTTTAAAGGGTCTGCATTTGCTCACCCAGTCTCACCAATCCTCTCAGTCCCAAGTGTCCAGCATCATGCCATATCCAGCTGTCATTGTAGATAAGGTCATTCCAGGTTGCATCAGAGACCCTGAAAGAATTGTAAAGAATTTCCCTGTTTCTTTGTTTTGTTTTTGAAATTCCTTTTTAGAGTGGGTTTGAGCTGATTCTCGCTGCCATGTTTATGCCAATCTAGACACACTTGATTCCCTTACGGAGACATATCAATACATATGTTTTAAGATTCTTACTAGTCAGATCTATTCCTCTGCGGGAAATATGGGGTTGTGAGTCCCTTTCACTGAGGAAGGTGTAGGTCTTGTCTATTCCATAGTTGGTTTTTGGAACGGTACCTGTGCTTATATCAAACTCTGGTTTGATGCATCACCCCACCTCTCCTTCCCCCTTAGGCAGGCATAAGAGTGTTTTCTAAATGTGAGACTCTGTTCTCTTGCCTAACTCAGTTCATGTGTAGCCATGTTTAGAGGATCTTCTTAAGTGATATCTTATGATAAGTTTCTTTTTCTGTGTGACTTATTTCACTTAGAATCATCGTACCTGAATCCACTCATTTTGCTGCTACTGGTCTTATGACATTGATTTCATGGCTGAGGGATATTCCATCGTACGTAAGTTCCACAATTTTTTGAACCATTTTTATATTTCCTGGGAAATTTAAGGTGTACCCAAGTTGAGGTTCTTGTAAGCAGTGCAGCCCTAAATTTGGGGGTTTCTCTGTCTTATTGATTTTCAGTTTTCCCAAGGTAGATTCCCTAGACTGGAAGTGCCCTTGGCTCTGTAGCTCTGTTGTTTACTTGTTTTAGGGAACACAATGCACTCCTCCAGTGAGGCAGTTGGCAACTTACATCCCGCCCATCAGCATAACAAGGCTCCCTGTTCTCCAGGGCCTGTCTTGCCTTTCTGGTTTTTACACATTTTGTGGATGTCCCTTTGGACCGGTGGGAAGTGATACTTCTTTGTAGTGCAGATTTGCATTGCCCGCTTGCTTGCTTGGCCAAAAAGGGCGTATGCGTTTTCTCCTGAATATATTCAGGAGAAAACGCATACGCCCTTTTTGGCCAAGTGCATCATTGTCGAAGTTGTGCCCCTCTTCCTGTGCTTTACAGGCGATGCCAACGTACCTCTTGAAATCTGTTTTCTGCTATTCTGCCTCACTTTCGAGTCCGCCTCGTTGCCTTCCCTCAACAGATTTTTGGACGATAGTTGTCCTTTATTACTCTGACAGTTTGTGAGTTGCTGTGCCCCTGAGCTCCATTTTTCAACTCGTTTTTTGTGAGCTGAACGCAAGTCCAAAATTTTGGTTCAGGACCTATACTGGTTCCCGGTGGGTGGCTGAGACTTTGATTAATTCTTCTTCCTGCCGGGAAGTTAGAGTGACATGTGCCCATCCAAATGCCTAACAGCTACTCTCTCATTGGTTCTCCCTCTTCCCTTTCATCCTCTGCCAAATTGGCAACCTGTGCGAACCAGGAGGTTAAAGGGGCTGTCTCTCCAAGTTGGGAGATTGATAGTAAAGCAGTTGGAAAGTCAAACCGGAGCACCAGGAGAGGGACTATTCGTTGAGTTTTAGAAACCTTTCGTATTCACAGTGTGTCCAGTCTCTAGGTTTCCCGTACATATTATAACTGTAGTAATATTCCCTTCAACCTGGAGAGTTGGGACCCATGTAATGGGTGCTATGCATTACTGCATTAAAGGGTCTGCATTTGCTCACCCAGTCTCACCAATACTCTCAGTCCCAAGTGTCCAGCCTCATGCCACATCCAGCTGTCATTGTAGATAAGGTCATTCCAGGTTGCATCAGAGACCCTGAAGGAATTGTAAAGAATTTCCCTGTTTCTTTGTTTTGTTTTTGAAATTCCTTTTTAGAGTGGGTTTGAGCTGATTCTCGCTGCCATGTTTATGCCAGTCTAGACACACTTGATTCCCTTACGGAGACATATCAATACATAGGTTTTAAGATTCTTACTAGTCAGATCTATTCCTCTGTGGGAAATATGGGGTTTTGAGTCCGTTTCACTGAGGAAGGTGTAGGTCTTGTCTATTCCATAGTTGGTTTTTGGAACGGTACCTGTGCTTATATCAAACTCTGGTGATGCATCACCCCACCTCTCCTTCCCCCTTAAGCAGGCATAAGAGTGTTTTCTAAATGTGAGACTCTGTTCTCTTTCCTAACTCAGTTCATGTGTAGCCATGTTTACAGGATCTTCCTAAGTGATATGTTATGATAAGTTTCTTTTTCTGTGTGACTTATTTCACTTAGAATCATCGTACCTGAATCCACTCATTTTGCTGCTACTGGTCTTATGACATTGATTTCATGGCTAAGGGATATTCCATCGTATGTAAGTTCCACAATTTTTTGAACCATTTTTATATTTCCTGGGATATTTAAGGTGTACCCAAGTTGAGGTTCTTGTAAGCAGTGCAGCCCTAAATTTGGGGGTGACTCTGTCTTATTGATTTTCAGTTTTCCCAAGGTAGATTCCCTAGACTGGAAGTGCCCTTGGCTCTGTAGCTCTGTTGTTTACTTGTTTTAGGGAACACAATGCACTCCTCCAGTGAGGCAGTTGGCAACTTACATCCCGCCCATCAGCATAACAAGGCTCCCTGTTCTCCAGGGCCTGTCTTGCCTTTCTGGTTTTTACACATTTTGTGGATGTCCCTTTGGACCGGTGGGAAGTGATACTTCTTTGTTGTGCAGATTTGCATTGCCCGCTTGCTTGCTTGGCCAAAAAGGGCGTATGCGTTTTCTCCTGAATATATTCAGGAGAAAACGCATACGCCCTTTTTGGCCAAGTGCATCATTGTCGAAGTTGTGCCCCTCTTCCTGTGCTTTACAGGTGATTCCAACTTACCTCTTGAAATCTGTTTCCTGCTATTCTGCCTCGCTTTCGAGTCCGCCTCATTGCCTTCCCTCAACATATTTTTGGACGATAGTTGGCCTTTATTACTCTGCCATTTTGTGAATTTCTGTGCCCCTGAACTCCATTTTTCAACTCGTTTTTTGTGAGCTGAACGCAAGTCCAAAATTTTGGTTCAGGACCTATACTGGTTCCTGGTGGGTGGCTGAGACTTTGGTTAATTCTTCTTCCTGCCGGGAAATTAGAGTGACATGTGCCCATCCAAATGCCTAACAGCTACTCTCTCATTGGTTCTCCCTCTTCCCTTTCATCCTCTGCCAAATTGGCAACCTGTGCGAACCAGGAGGTTAAAGGGGCTGTCTCTCCAAGTTGGGAGATTGATAGTAAAGCAGTTGGAAAGTCAAACCGGAGCACCAGGAGTGGGACTATTCGTTGAGTTTTAGAAACCTTTCATATTCACAGTGTGTCCATTCTCTAGGATTCCCGTACATGTTATAGCTGCAGTAATATTCACTTCAACCTGGAGAGTTGGGACCCATGGAATGGGTGCCATGCATTACTGCTTTAAGGTTCTGCATTTTCTCACCCAGTCTCACAAATCCTCTCAGTCCCAAGTGTCCAGCCTCATGCCACATCCAGCTGTCATTGTAGAGAGGGTCATTCCAGGTTGCATCAGAGACCCTGAAGGAACTGTAAAGAATTTCCCTGTTTCTTTGTTTTGTATTTGAAGGTCCGTTTTATAGAGGGTTTGAGCTGATTCTTGATGCCATGTTTATGCCAGTCTAGACACACTTGATTCCCTTACGGAGACATATCAATACATATGTTTTAAGATTCTTACTAGTCAGATATATTCCTTTGCGGGAAATATGGGGTTTTGAGTCCCTTTCACTGAGGAAGGTGTAGGTCTTGTCTATTCCATAGTTGGTTTTTGGAATGGTACCTCTGCTTATATCAAACTCTGGTTGATGCATCACCCCACCTCTCCTTCCCCCTTAAGCAGGCATAAGAGTGTTTTCTAAATGTGAGACTCTGTTCTCTTTCCTAACTCAGTTCATGTGTAGCCATGTTTACAGGATCTTCCTAAGTGATATCTTATGATAAGTTTCTTTTTCTGTGTGACTTATTTCACTTAGAATCATCGTACCTGAATCCACTCATTTTGCTGCTACTGGTCTTATGACATTGATTTCATGGCTAAGGGATATTCCATCGTATGTAAGTTCCACAATTTTTTGAACCATTTTTATATTTCCTGGGATATTTAAGGTGTACCCAAGTTGAGGTTCTTGTAAGCAGTGCAGCCCTAAGTTTGGGGGTGGCTCTGTCTTATTGATTTTCAGTTTTCCCAAGGTAGATTCCCTAGACTGGAAGTGCCCTTGGCTCTGTAGCTCTGTTGTTTACTTGTTTTAGGGAACACAATGCACTCATCCAGTGAGGCAGTTGGCAACTTACATCCCGCCCATCAGCCTAACAAGGCTCCCTGTTCTCCAGGGCCTCTCTTGCCTTTCTGGTTTTTACACATTTTGTGGATGTCCCTTTTTACCGTTGGGAAGTGATACTTCTTTGTAGTGCAGATTTGCATTGCCCGCTTGCTTGCTTGGCCAAAAAGGGCGTATGCGTTTTCTCCTGAATATATTCAGGAGAAAACGCATACGCCCTTTTTGGCCAAGTGCATCATTGTCGAAGTTGTGCCCCTCTTCCTGTGCTTTACAGGCGATGCCAACGTACCTCTTGAAATCTGTTTCCTGGTATTCTGCCTCGCTTTCGAGTCCGCCTCGTTGCCTTCCCTCAACAGATTTTTGGACGACAGTTGTCGTTTATTACTCTGCCAGTTTGTGAATTGAATGTGCCCCTGAGCTCCATTATTCAACTCGTTTTTTGTGAGCTGAACGCAAGTCCAAAATTTTGGTTCAGGACCTATACTGGTTCCCGGTGGGTGGCTGAGACTTTGGTTAATTCTTGTTCCTGCCGGGAAATTAGAGTGACATGTGCCCATCCAAATGCCTAACAGCTACTCTCTCATTGGTTCTCCCTCTTCCCTTTCATCCTCTGCCAAATTGGCAACCTGTGCGAACCAGGAGGTTAAAGGGGCTGTCTCTCTAAGTTGGGGATTGATAGTAAAGCAGTTGGAAAGTCAAACCGGAGCACCAGGAGAGGGACTATTCGTTGAGTTTTAGAAACCTTTCGTATTCACAATGTATCCATTCTCTAAGTTCCCGTACATATTATAGCTGTAGTAATATTCCCTTCAACCTGGAGAGTTGGGACCCATGGAATGGGTGCCATGCATTACAGCTTTAAAGGGTCTGCATTTGCTCACCCAGTCTCACCAATCCTCTCATTCCCAAGTGTCCAGCCTCATGCCACATCCAGCTGTCATTGTAGATATGGTCATTCCTGGTTGCATCAGAGACCCTGAAGGAATTGTAAAGAATTTCCCTGTTTCTTTGTTTTGTTTTTGAAAGTCCTTTTTAGAGTGGGTTTGAGCTGATTCTCGCTGCCATGTTTATGCCAGTCTAGACACACTTGATTCCCTTACGGAGACATATCAATACATAGGTTTTAAGATTCTTACTAGTCAGATGTATTCCTCTGCGGGAAATATGGGGTTTTGAGTCCCTTTCACTGAGGAAGGTGTAGGTCTTGTCTATTCCATAGTTGGTTTTTGGAACGGTACCTGTGCTTATATCAAACTCTGGTTTGATGCATCACCCCACCTCTCCTTCCCCCTTAAGCAGGCATAAGAGTGTTTTCTAAATGTGAGACTCTGTTCTCTTGCCTAACTCAGTTCATGTGTAGCCATGTTTACAGGATCTTCCTAAGTGATATCTTATGATAAGTTTCTTTTTCTGTGTGACTTATTTCACTTAGAATCATCGTACCTGAATCCACTCATTTTGCTGCTACTGGTCTTATGACATTGATTTCATGGCTAAGGGATATTCCATCGTATGTAAGTTCCACAATTTTTTGAACCATTTTTATATTTCCTGGGATATTTAAGGTGTACCCAAGTTGAGGTTCTTGTAAGCAGTGCAGCCCTAAGTTTGGGGGTGACTCTGTCTTATTGATTTTCAGTTTTCCCAAGGTAGATTCCCTAGACTGGAAGTGCCCTTGGCTCTGTAGCTCTGTTGTTTACTTGTTTTAGGGAACACAATGCACTCCTCCAGTGAGGCAGTTGGCAACTTACATCCCGCCCATCAGCATAACAAGGCTCCCTGTTCTCCAGGGCCTGTCTTGCCTTTCTGGTTTTTACACATTTTGTGGATGTCCCTTTGGACCGGTGGGAAGTGATACTTCTTTGTTGTGCAGATTTGCATTGCCCGCTTGCTTGCTTGGCCAAAAAGGGCGTATGCGTTTTCTCCTGAATATATTCAGGAGAAAACGCATACGCCCTTTTTGGCCAAGTGCATCATTGTCGAAGTTGTGCCCCTCTTCCTGTGCTTTACAGGCGATGCCAACGTACCTCTTGAAATCTGTTTCCTGCTATTCTGCCTCGCTTTCGAGTCCGCCTCGTTGCCTTCCCTCAACAGATTTTTGGACGATAGTTGTCGTTTTTTTCTCTGCCAGTTTGTGAATTGAATGTTCCCCTGAGCTCCATTTTTCTACTCGTTTTTTGTGAGCTGAATGCAAGTCCAAAATTTTGGTTCAGGACCTATACTGGTTCCCGGTGGGTGGCTGGGACTTTGGTTAATTCTTGTTCCTGCCGGGAAATTAGAGTGACATGTGCCCATCCAAATGCCTAACAGCTACTCTCTCATTGGTTCTCCCTCTTCCCTTTCATCCTCTGCCAAATTGGCAACCTGTGCGAACCAGGAGGTTAAAGGGGCTGTCTCTCCAAGTTGGGAGATTGATAGTAAAGCAGTTGGAAAGTCAAACCGGAGCACCAGGAGTGGGACTCTTCGTTGAGTTTTAGAAACCTTTCGTATTCACAGTGTGTCCAGTCTCTAGGTTTCCCGTACATGTTATAGCTGTAGTAATATTCCCTTCAACCTGGAGAGTTGGGACCCATGGAATGGGTGCCATGCATTACTGCTTTAAAGGGTCTGCATTTGCTCACCCAGTCTCACCAATCCTCTCAGTCCCAAGTGTCCAACATCATGCCATATCCAGCTGTCATTGTAGATAAGTCATTCCAGGTTGCATCAGAGACCCTGAAAGAATTGTAAAGAATTTCCCTGTTTCTTTGTTTTGTTTTTGAAATTCCTTTTTAGAGTGGGTTTGAGCTGATTCTCGCTGCCATGTTTATGCCAATCTAGACACACTTGATTCCCTTACGGAGACATATCAATACATAGGTTTTAAGATTCTTACTAGTCAGATCTATTCCTCTGCGGGAAATATGGGGTTGTGAGTCCCTTTCACTGAGGAAGGTGTAGGTCTTGTCTATTCCATAGTTGGTTTTTGGAACGGTACCTGTGCTTATATCAAACTCTGGTTTGATGCATCACCCCACCTCTCCTTCCCCCTTAGGCAGGCATAAGAGTGTTTTCTAAATGTGAGACTCTGTTCTCTTTCCTAACTCAGTTCATGTGTAGCCATGTTTAGAGGATCTTCTTAAGTGATATCTTATGATAAGTTTCTTTTTCTGTGTGACTTATTTCACTTAGAATCATCGTACCTGAATCCACTCATTTTGCTGCTACTGGTCTTATGACATTGATTTCATGGCTGAGGGATATTCCATCGTACGTAAGTTCCACAATTTTTTGAACCATTTTTATATTTCCTGGGAAATTTAAGGTGTACCCAAGTTGAGGTTCTTGTAAGCAGTGCAGCCCTAAGTTTGGGGGTGGCTCTGTCTTATTGATTTTCAGTTTTTCCAAGGTAGATTCCCTAGACTGGAAGTGCCCTTGGCTCTGTAGCTCTGTTGTTTACTTGTTTTAGGGAACACAATGCACTCCTCCAGTGAGGCAGTTGGCAACTTACATCCCGCCCATCAGCATAACAAGGCTCCCTGTTCTCCAGGGCCTGTCTTGCCTTTCTGGTTTTTACACATTTTGTGGATGTCCCTTTGGACCGGTGGGAAGTGATACTTCTTTGTAGTGCAGATTTGCATTGCCCGCTTGCTTGCTTGGCCAAAAAGGGCGTATGCGTTTTCTCCTGAATATATTCAGGAGAAAACGCATACGCCCTTTTTGGCCAAGTGCATCATTGTCGAAGTCGTGCCCCTCTTCCTGTGCTTTACAGGCGATGCCAACGTACCTCTTGAAATCTGTTTCCTGCTATTCTGCCTCGCTTTCGAGTCCGCCTCGTTGCCTTCCCTCAACAGATTTTTGGACGACAGTTGTCGTTTATTACTCTGCCAGTTTGTGAATTGAATGTGCCCCTGAGCTCCATTATTCAACTCGTTTTTTGTGAGCTGAACGCAAGTCCAAAATTTTGGTTCAGGACCTATACTGGTTCCCGGTGGGTGGCTGAGACTTTGGTTAATTCTTCTTCCTGCCGGGAAATTAGAGTGACATGTGCCCATCCAAATGCCTAACAGCTACTCTCTCATTGGTTCTCCCTCTTCCCTTTCATCCTCTGCCAAATTGGAAACCTGTGCGAACCAGGAGGTTAAAGGGGCTGTCTCTCCAAGTTGGGAGATTGATAGTAAAGCAGTTGGAAAGTCAAACCGGAGCACCAGGAGAGGGACTATTCGTTGAGTTTTAGAAACCTTTCGTATTCACAATGTGTCCATTCTCTAAGTTTCCCGAACATATTATAGCTGTAGTAATATTCCCTTCAACCTGGAGAGTTGGGACCCATGGAATGGGTGCCATGCATTACAGCTTTAAAGGGTCTGCATTTGCTCACCCAGTCTCACCAATCCTCTCATTCCCAAGTGTCCAGCCTCATGCCACATCCAGCTGTCATTGTAGATATGGTCATTCCTGGTTGCATCAGAGACCCTGAAGGAATTGTAAAGAATTTCCCTGTTTCTTTGTTTTGTTTTTGAAAGTCCTTTTTATAGTGGGTTTGAGCTGATTCTCGCTGCCATGTTTATGCCAGTCTAGACACACTTGATTCCGTTACGGAGACATATCAATACATAGGTTTTAAGAGTCTTACTAGTCAGATCTATTCCTCTGCGGGAAATATGGGGTTTTGAGTCCCTTTCACTGAGGAAGGTGTAGGTCTTGTCTATTCCATAGTTGGTTTTTGGAACGGTACCTGTGCTTATATCAAACTCTGGTTTGATGCATCACCCCACTTCTCCTTCCCCCTTAAGCAGGCATAAGAGTGTTTTCTAAATGTGAGACTCTGTTCTCTTGCCTAACTCAGTTCATGTGTAGCCATGTTTACAGGATCTTCCTAAGTGATATCTTATGATAAGTTTCTTTTTCTGTGTGACTTATTTCACTTAGAATCATCGTACCTGAATCCACTCATTTTGCTGCTACTGGTCTTATGACATTGATTTCATGGCTAAGGGATATTCCATCGTATGTAAGTTCCACAATTTTTTGAACCATTTTTATATTTCCTGGGATATTTAAGGTGTACCCAAGTTGAGGTTCTTGTAAGCAGTGCAGCCCTAAATTTGGGGGTGACTCTGTCTTATTGATTTTCAGTTTTCCCAAGGTAGATTCCCTAGACTGGAAGTGCCCTTGGCTCTGTAGCTCTGTTGTTTACTTGTTTTAGGGAACACAATGCACTCCTCCAGTGAGGCAGTTGGCAACTTACATCCCGCCCATCAGCATAACAAGGCTCCCTGTTCTCCAGGGCCTGTCTTGCCTTTCTGGTTTTTACACATTTTGTGGATGTCCCTTTGGACCGGTGGGAAGTGATACTTCTTTGTAGTGCAGATTTGCATTGCCCGCTTGCTTGCTTGGCCAAAAAGGGCGTATGCGTTTTCTCCTGAATATATTCAGGAGAAAACGCATACGCCCTTTTTGGCCAAGTGCATCATTGTCGAAGTTGTGCCCCTCTTCCTGTGCTTAACAGGCGATTCCAACGTACCTCTTGAAATCTGTTTCCTGCTATTCTGCCTCGCTTTCGAGTCCGCCTCGTTGCCTTCCCTCAACAGATTTTTGGACGACAGTTGTCATTTATTACTCTGCCAGTTTGTGAATTGAATGTGCCCCTGAGCTCCATTATTCAACTCGTTTTTTGTGAGCTGAACGCAAGTCCAAAATTTTGGTTCAGGACCTATACTGGTTCCCGGTGGGTGGCTGAGACTTTGGTTAATTCTTCTTCCTGCCGGGAAATTAGAGTGACATGTGCCCATCCAAATGCCTAACAGCTACTCTCTCATTGGTTCTCCCTCTTCCCTTTCATCCTCTGCCAAATTGTCAACCTGTGCGAACCAGAAGGTTAAAGGGGATGTCTCTCCAAGTTGGGAGATTGATAGTAAAGCAGTTGGAAAGTCAAACCGGAGCACCAGGAGAGGGACTCTTCGTTGAGTTTTAGAAACCTTTCGTATTCACAATGTGTCCATTCTCTAAGTTTCCCGTACATATTATAGCTGTAGTAATATTCCCTTCAACCTGGAGAGTTGGGACCCATGGAATGGGTGCCATGCATTACAGCTTTAAAGGGTCTGCATTTGCTCACCCAGTCTCACCAATCCTCTCATTCCCAAGTGTCCAGCCTCATGCCACATCCAGCTGTCATTGTAGATATGGTCATTCCTGGTTGCATCAGAGACCCTGAAGGAATTGTAAAGAATTTCCCTGTTTCTTTGTTTTGTTTTTGAAAGTCCTTTTTATAGTGGGTTTGAGCTGATTCTCGCTGCCATGTTTATGCCAGTCTAGACACACTTGATTCCGTTACGGAGACATATCAATACATAGGTTTTAAGAGTCTTAGTAGTCAGATCTATTCCTCTGCGGGAAATATGGGGTTTTGAGTCCCTTTCACTGAGGAAGGTGTAGGTCTTGTCTATTCCATAGTTGGTTTTTGGAACGGTACCTGTGCTTATATCAAACTCTGGTTTGATGCATCACCCCACCTCTCCTTCCCCCTTAAGCAGGCATAAGAGTGTTTTCTAAATGTGAGACTCTGTTCTCTTGCCTAACTCAGTTCATGTGTAGCCATGTTTAGAGGATCTTCCTAAGTGATATCTTATGATAAGTTTCTTTTTCTGTGTGACTTATTTCACTTAGAATCATCGTACCTGAATCCACTCATTTTGCTGCTACTGGTCTTATGACATTGATTTCATGGCTAAGGGATATTCCATCGTATGTAAGTTCCACAATTTTTTGAACCATTTTTATATTTCCTGGGATATTTAAGGTGTACCCAAGTTGAGGTTCTTGTAAGCAGTGCAGCCCTAAATTTGGGGGTGACTCTGTCTTATTGATTTTCAGTTTTCCCAAGGTAGATTCCCTAGACTGGAAGTGCCCTTGGCTCTGTAGCTCTGTTGTTTACTTGTTTTAGGGAACACAATGCACTCCTCCAGTGAGGCAGTTGGCAACTTACATCCCGCCCATCAGCATAACAAGGCTCCCTGTTCTCCAGGGCCTGTCTTGCCTTTCTGGTTTTTACACATTTTGTGGATGTCCCTTAGGACCGGTGGGAAGTGATACTTCTTTGTTGTGCAGATTTGCATTGCCCGCTTGCTTGCTTGGCCAAAAAGGGCGTATGCGTTTTCTCCTGAATATATTCAGGAGAAAACGCATACGCCCTTTTTGGCCAAGTGCATCATTGTCGAAGTTGTGCCCCTCTTCCTGTGCTTTACAGGCGATGCCAACGTACCTCTTGAAATCTGTTTCCTGCTATTCTGCCTCGCTTTCGAGTCCGCCTCGTTGCCTTCCCTCAACAGATTTTTGGACGATAGTTGTCGTTTTTTTCTCTGCCAGTTTGTGAATTGAATGTTCCCCTGAGCTCCATTTTTCTACTCTTTTTTTGTGAGCTGAATGCAAGTGCAAAATTTTGGTTCAGGACCTATACTGGTTCCCGGTGGGTGGCTGGGACTTTGGTTAATTCTTCTTCCTGCCGGGAAATTAGAGTGACATGTGCCCATCCAAATGCCTAACAGCTACTCTCTCATTGGTTCTCCCTCTTCCCTTTCATCCTGTGCCAAATTGGCAACCTTTGCGAACCAGGAGGTTAAAGGGGCTGTCTCTCCAAGTTGGGAGATTGATACTAAAGCAGTTGGAAAGTCAAACCGGAGCACCAGGAGTGGGACTCTTCGTTGAGTTTTAGAAACCTTTCGTATTCACAGTGTGTCCATTCTCTAGGTTTCCCGTACATGTTATAGCTGTAGTAATATTCCCTTCAACCTGGAGAGTTGGGACCCATGGAATGGGTGCCATGCATTACTGCTTTAAAGGGTCTGCATTTGCTCACCCAGTCTCACCAATCCTCTCAGTCCCAAGTGTCCAGCATCATGCCATATCCAGCTGTCATTGTAGATAAGGTCATTCCAGGTTGCATCAGAGACCCTGAAAGAATTGTAAAGAATTTCCCTGTTTCTTTGTTTTGTTTTTGAAATTCCTTTTTAGAGTGGGTTTGAGCTGATTCTCGCTGCCATGTTTATGCCAATCTAGACACACTTGATTCCCTTACGGAGACATATCAATACATAGGTTTTAAGATTCTTACTAGTCAGATCTATTCCTCTGCGGGAAATATGGGGTTGTGAGTCCCTTTCACTGAGGAAGGTGTAGGTCTTGTCTATTCCATAGTTGGTTTTTGGAACGGTACCTGTGCTTATATCAAACTCTGGTTTGATGCATCACCCCACCTCTCCTTCCCCCTTAGGCAAGCATAAGAGTGTTTTCTAAATGTGAGACTCTGTTCTCTTTCCTAACTCAGTTCATGTGTAGCCATGTTTACAGGATCTTCTTAAGTGATATCTTATGATAAGTTTCTTTTTCTGTGTGACTTATTTCACTTAGAATCATCGTACCTGAATCCACTCATTTTGCTGCTACTGGTCTTATGACATTGATTTCATGGCTGAGGGATATTCCATCGTACGTAAGTTCCACAATTTTTTGAACCATTTTTATATTTCCTGGGAAATTTAAGGTGTACCCAAGTTGAGGTTCTTGTAAGCAGTGCAGCCCTAAATTTGGGGGTTTCTCTGTCTTATTGATTTTCAGTTTTCCCAAGGTATATTCCCTAGACTGGAAGTGCCCTTGGCTCTGTAGCTCTGTTGTTTACTTGTTTTAGGGAACACAATGCACTCCTCCAGTGAGGCAGTTGGCAACTTACATCCCGCCCATCAGCATAACAAGGCTCCCTGTTCTGCAGGGCCTGTCTTGCCTTTCTGGTTTTTACACATTTTGTGGATGTCCCTTTGGACCGGTGGGAAGTGATACTTCTTTGTAGTGCAGATTTGCATTGCCCGCTTGCTTGCTTGGCCAAAAAGGGCGTATGCGTTTTCTCCTGAATATATTCAGGAGAAAACGCATACGCCCTTTTTGGCCAAGTGCATCATTGTCGAAGTTGTGCCCCTCTTCCTGTGCTTTACAGGCGATGCCAACGTACCTCTTGAAATCTGTTTCCTGCTATTCTGCCTCGCTTTCGAGTCCGCCTCGTTGCCTTCCCTCAACAGATTTTTGGACGACAGTTGTCGTTTATTACTCTGCCAGTTTGTGAATTGAATGTGCCCCTGAGCTCCATTATTCAACTCGTTTTTTGTGAGCTGAACGCAAGTCCAAAATTTTGGTTCAGGACCTATACTGGTTCCCGGTGGGTGGCTGAGACTTTGGTTAATTCTTGTTCCTGCCGGGAAATTAGAATGATATGTGCCCATCCAAATGCCTAACAGCTACTCTCTCATTGGTTCTCCCTCTTCCCTTTCATCCTCTGCCAAATTGGCAACCTGTGCGAACCAGGAGGTTAAAGGGGATGTCTCTCCAAGTTGGGAGATTGATAGTAAAGCAGTTGGAAAGTCAAACCGCAGCACCAGGAGAGGGACTATTCGTTGAGTTTTAGAAACCTTTCGTATTCACAATGTGTCCATTCTCTAAGTTTCCCGTACATATTATAGCTGTACTAATATTCCCTTCAACCTGGAGAGTTGGGACCCATGGAATGGGTGCCATGCATTACAGCCTTAAAGGGTCTGCATTTGCTCACCCAGTTTCACCAATCCTCTCATTCCCAAGTGTCCAGCCTCATGCCACATCCAGCTGTCATTGTAGATAGGGTCATTCCAGGTTGCATCAGAGACCCTGAAGGAATTGTAAAGAATTTCCCTGTTTCTTTGTTTTGTTTTTGAAATTCCTTTTTAGAGTGGGTTTGAGATGATTTTCGCTGCCATGTTTATGCCAGTCTAGACACACTTGATTCCCTTACGGAGACATATCAATACATAGGTTTTAAGATTCTTACTAGTCAGATCTATTCCTCTGCGGGAAATATGGGGTTTTGAGTCCCTTTCACTGAGGAAGGTGTAGGTCTTGTCTATTCCATAGTTGGTTTTTGGAACGGTACCTGTGCTTATATCAAACTCTGGTTTGATGCATCACCCCACCTCTCCTTCCCCCTTAAGCAGGCATAAGAGTGTTTTCTAAATGTGAGACTCTGTTCTCTTGCCTAACTCAGTTCATGTGTAGCCATGTTTACGGGATCTTCCTAAGTGATATCTTATGATAAGTTTCTTTTTCTGTGTGACTTATTTCACTTAGAATCATCGTACCTGAATCCACTCATTTTGCTGCTACTGGTCTTATGACATTGATTTCATGGCTAAGGGATATTCCATCGTATGTAAGTTCCACAATTTTTTGAACCATTTTTATATTTCCTGGGATATTTAAGGTGTACCCAAGTTGAGGTTCTTGTAAGCAGTGCAGCCCTAAATTTGGGGGTGACTCTGTCTTATTGATTTTCAGTTTTCCCAAGGTAGATTCCCTAGACTGGAAGTGCCCTTGGCTCTGTAGCTCTGTTGTTTACTTGTTTTAGGGAACACAATGCACTCCTCCAGTGAGGCAGTTGGCAACTTACATCCCGCCCATCAGCATAACAAGGCTCCCTGTTCTCCAGGGCCTGTCTTGCCTTTCTGGTTTTTACACATTTTGTGGATGTCCCTTTGGACCGGTGGGAAGTGATACTTCTTTGTAGTGCAGATTTGCATTGCCCGCTTGCTTGCTTGGCCAAAAAGGGCGTATGCGTTTTCTCCTGAATATATTCAGGAGAAAACGCATACGCCCTTTTTGGCCAAGTGCATCATTGTCGAAGTTGTGCCCCTCTTCCTGTGCTTTACAGGCGATGCCAACGTACCTCTTGAAATCTGTTTCCTGCTATTCTGCCTCGCTTTCGAGTCCGCCTCGTTGCCTTCCCTCAACAGATTTTTGGACGACAGTTGTCGTTTATTACTCTGCCAGTTTGTGAATTGAATGTGCCCCTGAGCTCCATTATTCAACTCGTTTTTTGTGAGCTGAACGCAAGTCCAAAATTTTGGTTCAGGACCTATACTGGTTCCCGGTGGGTGGCTGAGACTTTGGTTAATTCTTGTTCCTGCCGGGAAATTAGAATGATATGTGCCCATCCAAATGCCTAACAGCTACTCTCTCATTGGTTCTCCCTCTTCCCTTTCATCCTCTGCCAAATTGGCAACCTGTGCGAACCAGGAGGTTAAAGGGGATGTCTCTCCAAGTTGGGAGATTGATAGTAAAGCAGTTGGAAAGTCAAACCGCAGCACCAGGAGAGGGACTATTCGTTGAGTTTTAGAAACCTTTCGTATTCACAATGTGTCCATTCTCTAAGTTTCCCGTACATATTATAGCTGTACTAATATTCCCTTCAACCTGGAGAGTTGGGACCCATGGAATGGGTGCCATGCATTACAGCCTTAAAGGGTCTGCATTTGCTCACCCAGTTTCACCAATCCTCTCATTCCCAAGTGTCCAGCCTCATGCCACATCCAGCTGTCATTGTAGATAGGGTCATTCCAGGTTGCATCAGAGACCCTGAAGGAATTGTAAAGAATTTCCCTGTTTCTTTGTTTTGTTTTTGAAATTCCTTTTTAGAGTGGGTTTGAGATGATTTTCGCTGCCATGTTTATGCCAGTCTAGACACACTTGATTCCCTTACGGAGACATATCAATACATAGGTTTTAAGATTCTTACTAGTCAGATCTATTCCTCTGCGGGAAATATGGGGTTTTGAGTCCCTTTCACTGAGGAAGGTGTAGGTCTTGTCTATTCCATAGTTGGTTTTTGGAACGGTACCTGTGCTTATATCAAACTCTGGTTTGATGCATCACCCCACCTCTCCTTCCCCCTTAAGCAGGCATAAGAGTGTTTTCTAAATGTGAGACTCTGTTCTCTTGCCTAACTCAGTTCATGTGTAGCCATGTTTACGGGATCTTCCTAAGTGATATCTTATGATAAGTTTCTTTTTCTGTGTGACTTATTTCACTTAGAATCATCGTACCTGAATCCACTCATTTTGCTGCTACTGGTCTTATGACATTGATTTCATGGCTAAGGGATATTCCATCGTATGTAAGTTCCACAATTTTTTGAACCATTTTTATATTTCCTGGGATATTTAAGGTGTACCCAAGTTGAGGTTCTTGTAAGCAGTGCAGCCCTAAATTTGGGGGTGACTCTGTCTTATTGATTTTCAGTTTTCCCAAGGTAGATTCCCTAGACTGGAAGTGCCCTTGGCTCTGTAGCTCTGTTGTTTACTTGTTTTAGGGAACACAATGCACTCCTCCAGTGAGGCAGTTGGCAACTTACATCCCGCCCATCAGCCTAACAAGGCTCCCTGTTCTCCAGGGCCTGTCTTGCCTTTCTGGTTTTTACACATTTTGTGGATGTCCCTTTGGACCGGTGGGAAGTGATACTTCTTTGTAGTGCAGATTTGCATTGCCCGCTTGCTTGCTTGGCCAAAAAGGGCGTATGCGTTTTCTCCTGAATATATTCAGGAGAAAACGCATACGCCCTTTTTGGCCAAGTGCATCATTGTCGAAGTTGTGCCCCTCTTCCTGTGCTTTACAGGCGATGCCAACGTACCTCTTGAAATCTGTTTCCTGCTATTCTGCCTCGCTTTCGAGTCCGCCTCGTTGCCTTCCCTCAAAAGATTTTTGGACGATAGTTGTACTTTATTACTCTGCCAGTTTGTGAGTTGCTGTGCCCCTGAGCTCCATTTTTCAACTCGTTATTTGTGAGCTGAACGCAAGTCCAAAATTTTGGTTCAGGACCTATACTGGTTCCCGGTGGGTGGCTGAGACTTTGGTTAATTCTTCTTCCTGCCGGGAAGTTAGAGTGACATGTGCCCATCCAACTGCCTAACAGCTACTCTCTCATTGGTTCTCCCTCTTCCCTTTCATCCTCTGCCAAATTGGCAACCTGTGCGAACCAGGAGGTTAAAGGGGCTGTCTCTCCAAGTTGGGAGATTGATAGTAAAGCAGTTGGAAAGTCAAACCGGAGCACCAGGAGAGAGACTATTCGTTGAGTTTTAGAAACCTTTCGTATTCACAGAGTGTCCATTCTCTAGGTTTCCCGTACATATTATAGCTGTAGTAATATTCACTTCAACCTGGAGAGTTGGGACCCATGAAATGGGTGCTATGCATTACTGCATTAAAGGGTCTGCATTTGCTCACCCAGTCTCACCAATACTCTCAGTCCCAAGTGTCCAGCCTCATGCCACATCCAGCTGTCATTGTAGATAGGGTCATTCCAGGTTGCATCAGAGACCCTGAAGGAATTGTAAAGAATTTCCCTGTTTCTTTGTTTTGTTTTTGAAATTCCTTTTTAGAGTGGGTTTGAGCTGATTCTCGCTGCCATGTTTATGCCAGTCTAGACACACTTGATTCCCTTACGGAGACATATCAATACATAGGTTTTAAGATTCTTACTAGTCAGATCTATTCCTCTGCGGGAAATATGGGGTTTTGAGTCCCTTTCACTGAGGAAGGTGTAGGTCTTGTCTATTCCATAGTTGGTTTTTGGAACGGTACCTCTGCTTATATCAAACTCTGGTTGATGCATCACCCCACCTCTCCTTCCCCCTTAAGCATGGATAAGAGTGTTTTCTAAATGTGAGACTCTGTTCTCTTTCCTAACTCAGTTCATGTGTAGCCATGTTTACAGGATCTTCCTAAGTGATATCTTATGATAAGTTTCTTTTTCTGTGTGACTTATTTCACTTAGAATCATCGTACCTGAATCCACTCATTTTGCTGCTACTGGTCTTATGACATTGATTTCATGGCTGAGGGATATTCCATCTTATGTAAGTTCCACAATTTTTTGAACCATTTTTATATTTCCTGGGAAATTTAAGGTGTACCCAAGTTGAGGTTCTTGTAAGCAGTGCCGCCCTAAATTTGGGGGTGGCTCTGTCTTATTGATTTTCAGTTTTCCCAAGGTATATTCCCTAGACTGAAAGTGCCCTTGGCTTTGTAGCTCTGTTGATTACTTGTTTTAGGGAACACAATGCACTCCTCCAGTGAGGCAGTTGGCAACTTACATCCCGCCCATCAGCATAACAAGGCTCCCTGTTCTCCAGGGCCTGTCTTGCCTTTCTGGTTTTTACACATTTTGTGGATGTCCCTTTGGACCGGTGGGAAGTGATACTTCTTTGTAGTGCAGATTTGCATTGCCCGCTTGCTTGCTTGGCCAAAAAGGGCGTATGCGTTTTCTCCTGAATATATTCAGGAGAAAACGCATACGCCCTTTTTGGCCAAGTGCATCATTGTCGAAGTTGTGCCCCTCTTCCTGTGCTTTACAGGGGATGCCAACGTACCTCTTGAAATCTGTTTCCTGCTATTCTGCCTCACTTTCGAGTCCGCCTCGTTGCCTTCCCTCAACAGATTTTTGGACGATAGTTGTCCTTTATTACTCTGACAGTTTGTGAGTTGCTGTGCCCCTGAGCTCCATTTTTCAAGTCGTTTTTTGTGAGCTGAACGCAAGTCCAAAATTTTGGTTCAGGACCTATACTGGTTCCCGGTGGGTGGCTGAGACTTTGGTTAATTCTTCTTCCTGCTGGGAAGTTAGAGTGACATGTGCCCATCCAAATGCCTAACAGCTACTCTCTCATTGGTTCTCCCTCTTCCCTTTCATCCTCTGCCAAATTGGCAACCTGTGCGAACCAGGAGGTTAAAGGGGCTGTCTCTCCAAGTTGGGAGATTGATAGTAAAGCAGTTGGAAAGTCAAACCGGAGCACCAGGAGGGGGACTATTCGTTGAGTTTTAGAAACCTTTCGTATTCACAGACTGTCCATTCTCTAGGTTTCCCATACATATTATAGCTGTAGTAATATTCCCTTCAACCTGGAGAGTTGGGACCCTTGGAATGGGTGCTATGCATTACTGCATTAAATGGTCTGCATTTGCTCACCCAGTCTCACCAATACTCTCAGTCCCAAGTGTCCAGCCTCATGCCACATCCAGCTGTCATTGTAGATAGGGTCATTCCAGGTTGCATCAGAGACCCTGAAGGAATTGTAAAGAATTTCCCTGTTTCTTTGTTTTGTTTTTGAAATTCCTTTTTATAGTGGGTTTGAGCTGATTCTCGCTGCCATGTTTATGCCAGTCTAGACACACTTGATTCCCTTACGGAGACATATCAGTACATAGGTTTTAAGATTCTTACTAGTCAGATCTATTCCTCTGCGGGAAATATGGGGTTTTGAGTCCCTTTCACTGAGGAAGGTGTAGGTCTTGTCTATTCCATAGTTGGTTTTTGGAACGGTACCTCTGCTTATATCAAACTCTGGTTGATGCATCACCCCACCTCTCCTTCCCCCTTAAGCAGCGATAAGAGTGTTTTCTAAATGTGAGACTCTGTTCTCTTTTCTAACTCAGTTCATGTGTAGCCATGTTTACAGGATCTTCCTAAGTGATATCTTATGATAAGTTTCTTTTTCTGTGTGACTTATTTCACTTAGAATCATCGTACCTGAATCCACTCATTTTGCTGCTACTGGTCTTATGACATTGATTTCATGGCTAAGGGATATTCCATCGTATGTAAGTTCCACAATTTTTTGAACCATTTTTATATTTCCTGGGATATTTAAGGTGTACCCAAGTTGAGGTTCTTGTAAGCAGTGCAGCCCTAAGTTTGGGGGTGGCTCTGTCTTATTTTTTTTCAGTTTTCCCAAGGTAGATTCCCTAGACTGGAAGTGCCCTTGGCTCTGTAGCTCTGTTGTTTACTTGTTTTAGGGAACACAATGCACTCCTCCAGTGAGGCAGTTGGCAACTTACATCCCGCCCATCAGCATAACAAGGCTCCCTGTTCTCCAGGGCCTGTCTTGCCTTTCTGGTTTTTACACATTTTGTGGATGTCCCTTTGGACCGGTGGGAAGTGATACTTCTTTGTAGTGCAGATTTGCATTGCCCGCTTGCTTGCTTGGCCAAAAAGGGCGTATGCGTTTTCTCCTGAATATATTCAGGAGAAAACGCATACGCCCTTTTTGGCCAAGTGCATCATTGTCGAAGTTGTGCCCCTCTTCCTGTGCTTTACAGGCGATGCCAACGTACCTCTTGAAATCTGTTTCCTGGTATTCTGCCTCGCTTTCGAGTCCGCCTCGTTGCCTTCCCTCAACAGATTTTTGGACGATAGTTGTACTTTATTACTCTGCCAGTTTGTGAGTTGCTGTGCCCCTGAGCTCTATTTTTCAACTCGTTTTTTGTGAGCTGAACGCAAGTCCAAAATTTTGGTTCAGGACCTATACTGGTTCCCGGTGGGTGGCTGAGACTTTGGTTAATTCTTCTTCCTGCCGGGAAGTTAGAGTGACATGTGCCCATCCAAATGCCTAACAGCTACTCTCTCATTGGTTCTCCCTCTTCCCTTTCATCCTCTGCCAAATTGGCAACCTTTGCGAACCAGGAGGTTAAAGGGGCTGTCTCTCCAAGTTGGGAGATTGATAGTAAAGCAGTTGGAAAGTCAAACCGGAGCACCAGGAGAGGGACTATTCGTTGAGTTTTAGAAACCTTTCGTATTCACAGACTGTCCATTCTCTAGGTTTCCCGTACATATTATAGCTGTAGTAATATTCCCTTCAACCTGGAGAGTTGGGACCCATGTAATGGGTGCTATGCATTACTGCATTAAAGGGTCTGCATTTGCTCACCCAGTCTCACCAATACTCTCAGTCCCAAGTGTCCAGCCTCATGCCACATCCAGCTGTCATTTTAGATAAGGTCATTCCAGGTTGCATCAGAGACCCTGAAGGAATTGTAAAGAATTTCCCTGTTTCTTTGTTTTGTTTTTGAAATTCCTTTTTAGAGTGGGTTTGAGCTGATTCTCGCTGCCATGTTTATGCCAGTCTAGACACACTTGATTCCCTTACGGAGACATATCAATACATAGGTTTTAAGATTCTTACTAGTCAGATCTATTCCTCTGCGGGAAATATGGGGTTTTGAGTCCCTTTCACTGAGGAAGGTGTAGGTCTTGTCTATTCCATAGTTGGTTTTTGGAACGGTACCTCTGCTTATATCAAACTTTGGTTGATGCATCACCCCACCTCTCCTTCCCCCTTAAGCAGGCATAAGAGTGTTTTCTAAATGTGAGACTCTGTTCTCTTTCCTAACTCAGTTCATGTGTAGCCATGTTTACAGGATCTTCCTAAGTGATATCTTATGATAAGTTTCTTTTTCTGTGTGACTTATTTCACTTAGAATCATCGTACCTGAATCCACTCATTTTGCTGCTACTGGTCTTATGACATTGATTTTATGGCTAAGGGATATTCCATCGTATGTAAGTTCCACAATTTTTTGAACCATTTTTATATTTCCTGGGATATTTAAGGTGTACCCAAGTTGAGGTTCTTGTAAGCAGTGCAGCCCTAAGTTTGCGGGTGGCTCTGTCTAATTTTTTTTCAGTTTTCCCAAGGTAGATTCCCTAGACTGGAAGTGCCCTTGGCTCTGTAGCTCTGTTGTTTACTTGTTTTAGGGAACACAATGCACTCCTCCAGTGAGGCAGTTGGCAACTTACATCCCGCCCATCAGCATAACAAGGCTCCCTGTTCTCCAGGGCCTGTCTTGCCTTTCTGGTTTTTACACATTTTGTGGATGTCCCTTTGGACCGGTGGGAAGTGATACTTCTTTGTAGTGCAGATTTGCATTGCCCGCTTGCTTGCTTGGCCAAAAAGGGCGTATGCGTTTTCTCCTGAATATATTCAGGAGAAAACGCATACGCCCTTTTTGGCCAAGTGCATCATTGTCGAAGTTGTGCCCCTCTTCCTGTGCTTTACAGGCGATTCCAACGTACCTCTTGAAATCTGTTTCCTGCTATTCTGCCTCGCTTTCGAGTCCGCCTCGTTGCCTTCCCTCAACAGATTTTTGGACGATAGTTGGCCTCGATTACTCTGCCAGTTTGTGAATTGCTGTGCCCCTGAGCTCCATTTTTCAACTCGTTTTTTGTGAGCTGAACGCAAGTCCAAAATTTTGGTTCAGGACCTATACTGGTTCCCGGTGGGTGGCTGAGACTTTGGTTAATTCTTCTTCCTGGCGGGAAATTAGAGTGACATATGCCCATCCAAATGCCTAACAGCTACTCTCTCATTGGTTCTCCCTGTTCCCTTTCATCCTCTGCCAAATTGGCAACCTGTGCGAACCAGGAGGTTAAAGGGGCTGTCTCTCCAAGTTGGGAGATTGATAGTAAAGCAGTTGGAAAGTCATCCGGAGCACCAGGAGAGGGACTATTCGTTGAGTTTTAGAAACCTTTCGTATTCACAGTGTGTCCATTCTCTAGGTTCCCCGTACATATTATAGCTTTAGTAATATTCCCTTCAACCTGGAGAGTTGGGACCCATGGAATGGGTGCCATGCATTACTGCATTAAAGGGTCTGCATTTGCTCACCCAGTCTCACCAATCCTCTCAGTCCCAAGTGTCCAGCCTCATGCCACATCCAGCTGTCATTGTAGATAGGGCCATGCCAGGTTGCATCAGAGACCCTGAAGGAATTGTAAAGAATTTCCCTGTTTCTTTGTTTTGTTTTTGAAATTCCTTTTTATAGTGGGTTTGAGCTGATTCTCACTGCCATGTTTATGCCAGTCTAGACACACTTGATTCCCTTACGGAGACATATCAATACATAGGTTTTAAGATTCTTACTAGTCAGATCTATTCCTCTGCGGGAAATATGGGGTTTTGAGTCCCTTTCACTGAGGAAGGTGTAGGTCTTGTCTATTCCATAGTTGGTTTTTGGAACGGTACCTGTGCTTATATCAAACTCTGGTTTGATGCATCACCCCACCTCTCCTTCCCCCTTAAGCAGGCATAAGAGTGTTTTCTAAATGTGAGACTCTGTTCTCTTGCCTAACTCAGTTCATGTGTAGCCATGTTTACGGGATCTTCCTAAGTGATATCTTATGATAAGTTTCTTTTTCTGTGTGACTTATTTCACTTAGAATCATCGTACCTGAATCCACTCATTTTGCTGCTACTGGTCTTATGACATTGGTTTCATGGCTGAGGGATATTCCATCGTACATAAGTTCCACAATTTTTTGAACCATTTTTATATTTCCTGGGATATTTAAGGTGTACCCAAGTTGAGGTTCTTGTAAGCACTGCAGCCCTATATTTGGGGGTGGCTCTGTCTTACTGATTTTCAGTTTTCCCAAGGTATATTCCCTAGACTGGAAGTGCCCTTGGCTCTGTAGCTCTGTTGTTTACTTGTTTTAGGGAACACAATGCACTCCTCCAGTGAGGCAGTTGGCAACTTACATCCCGCCCATCAGCATAACAAGGCTCCCTGTTCTGCAGGGCCTGTCTTGCCTTTCTGGTTTTTACACATTTTGTGGATGTCCCTTTGGACCGGTGGGAAGTGATACTTCTTTGTAGTGCAGATTTGCATTGCCCACTTGCTTGCTTGGCCAAAAAGGGCGTATGCGTTTTCTCCTGAATATATTCAGGAGAAAACGCATACGCCCTTTTTGGCCAAGTGCATCATTGTCGAAGTTGTGCCCCTCTTCCTGTGCTTTACAGGCGATGCCAACGTACCTCTTGAAATCTGTTTCCTGCTATTCTGCCTCGCTTTCGAGTCCGCCTCGTTGCCTTCCCTCAACAGATTTTTGGACGATAGTTGTCCTTTATTACTCTGACAGTTTGTGAGTTGCTGTGCCCCTGAGCTCCATTTTTCAACTCGTTTTTTGTGAGCTGAACGCAAGTCCAAAATTTTGGTTCAGGAACTATACTGGTTCCCGGTGGGTGGCTGCGACTTTGGTTAATTCTTCTTCCTGCCGGGAAGTTAGAGTGACATGTGCCCATCCAAATGCCTAACAGCTACTCTCTCATTGGTTCTCCCTCTTCCCTTTCATCCTCTGCCAAATTGGCAACCTGTGCGAACCAGGAGGTTAAAGGGGCTGTCTCTCCAAGTTGGGAGATTGATAGTAAAGCAGTTGGAAAGTCAAACCGGAGCACCAGGAGAGGGACTATTCGTTGAGTTTTAGAAACCTTTCGTACTCACAGAGTGTCCATTCTCTAAGTTTCCCGTACATATTATAGCTGTAGTAATATTCCCTTCAACCTGGAGAGTTGGGACCCATGGAATGGGTGCTATGCATTACTGCATTAAATGGTCTGCATTTGCTCACCCAGTCTCACCAATAGTCTCAGTCCCAAGTGTCCAGCCTCATGCCACATCCAGCTATCATTGTAGATATGGTCATTCCAGGTTGCATCAGAGACCCTGAAGGAATTGTAAAGAATTTCCCTGTTTCTTTGTTTTGTTTTTGAAATTCCTTTTTAGAGTGGGTTTGAGCTGATTCTCGCTGCCATGTTTATGCCTGTCTAGACACACTTGATTCCGTTACGGAGACATATCAGTACATAGGTTTTAAGATTCTTACTAGTCAGATCTATTCCTCTGCGGGAAATATGGGGTTTTGAGTCCCTTTCACTGAGGAAGGTGTAGGTCTTGTCTATTCCATAGTTGGTTTTTGGAACGGTACCTCTGCTTATATCAAACTCTGGTTTGATGCATCACCCCACCTCTCCTTCCCCCTTAAGCAGCGATAAGAGTGTTTTCTAAATGTGAGACTCTGTTCTCTTTCCTAACTCAGTTCATGTGTAGCCATGTTTACAGGATCTTCCTCAGTGATATCTTATGATAAGTTTCTTTTTCTGTGTGACTTATTTCACTTAGAATCATCGTACCTGAATCCACTCATTTTGCTGCTACTGGTCTTATGACATTGATTTCATGGCTAAGGGATATTCCATCATATGTAAGTTCCACAATTTTTTGAACCATTTTTATATTTCCTGGGATATTTAAGGTGTACCCAAGTTGAGGTTCTTGTAAGCAGTGCAGCCCTAAGTTTGGCGGTGGCTCTGTCTTATTTTTTTTCAGTTTTCCCAAGGTAGATTCCCTAGACTGGAAGTGCCCTTGGCTCTGTAGCTCTGTTGTTTACTTGTTTTAGGGAACACAATGCACTCCTCCAGTGAGGCAGTTGGCAACTTACATCCCGCCCATCAGCATAACAAGGCTCCCTGTTCTCCAGGGCCTGTCTTGCCTTTCTGGTTTTTACACATTTTGTGGATGTCCCTTTGGACCGGTGGGAAGTGATACTTCTTTGTAGTGCAGATTTGCATTGCCCGCTTGCTTGCTTGGCCAAAAAGGGCGTATGCGTTTTCTCCTGAATATATTCAGGAGAAAACGCATACGCCCTTTTTGGCCAAGTGCATCATTGTCGAAGTTGTGCCCCTCTTCCTGTGCTTTACAGGCGATTCCAACGTACCTCTTGAAATCTGTTTCCTGCTATTCTGCCTCGCTTTCGAGTCCGCCTCATTGCCTTCCCTCAACAGATTTTTGGACGACAGTTGTCGTTTATTACTCTGCCAGTTTGTGAATTGAATGTGCCCCTGAGCTCCATTATTCAACTCGTTTTTTGTGAGCTGAACGCAAGTCCAAAATTTTGGTTCAGGACCTATACTGGTTCCCGGTGGGTGGCTGAGACATTGGTTAATTCTTGTTCCTGCCGGGAAGTTAGAGTGACATGTGCCCATCCAAATGCCTAACAGCTACTCTCTCATTGGTTCTCCCTCTTCCCTTTCATCCTCTGCCAAATTGGCAACCTGTGCGAACCAGGAGCTTAAAGGGGATGTCTCTCCAAGTTGGGAGATTGATAGTAAAGCAGTTGGAAAGTCAAACCGGAGCACCAGGAGTGGGACTCTTCGTTGAGTTTTAGAAACCTTTCGTATTCACAGTTTGTCCATTCTCTAGGTTTCCCGTACATGTTATAGCTGTAGTAATATTCCCTTCAACCTGGAGAGTTGGGACCCATGGAATGGGTGCCATGCATTACTGCTTTAAAGGGTCTGCATTTGCGCACCCAGTCTCACCAATTCTCTCAGTCCCAAGTGTCCAGCATCATGCCATATCCAGCTGTCATTGTAGATAAGGTCATTCCACGTTGCATCAGAGACCCTGAAAGAATTGTAAAGAATTTCCCTGTTTCTTTGTTTTGTTTTTGAAATTCCTTTTTATAGTGGGTTTGAGCTGATTCTCGCTGCCATGTTTATGCCAATCTAGACACACTTGATTCCCTTACGGAGACATATCAATACATATGTTTTAAGATTCTTACTAGTCAGATCTATTCCTCTGCGGGAAATACGGGGTTGTGAGTCCCTTTCACTGAGGAAGGTGTAGGTCTTGTCTATTCCATAGTTGGTTTTTGGAACGGTACCTGTGCTTATATCAAACTCTGGTTTGATGCATCACCCCACCTCTCCTTCCCCCTTAGGCAGGCATAAGAGTGTTTTCTAAATGTGAGAGTCTGTTCTCTTTCCTAACTCAGTTCATGTGTAGCCATGTTTAGAGGATCTTCTTAAGTGACATCTTATGATAAGTTTCTTTTTCTGTGTGACTTATTTCACTTAGAATCATCGTACCTGAATCCACTCATTTTGCTGCTACTGGTCTTATGACATTGATTTCATGGCTAAGTGATATTCCATCGTATGTCAGTTCCACAATTTTTTGAACCATTTTTATATTTCCTGGGATATTTAAGGTGTACCCAAGTTGAGGTTCTTGTAAGCAGTGCAGCCCTAAATTTGGGGGTGACTCTGTCTTATTGATTTTCAGTTTTCCCAAGGTAGATTCCCTAGACTGGAAGTGCCCTTGGCTCTGTAGCTCTGTTGTTTACTTGTTTTAGGGAACACAATGCACTCCTCCAGTGAGGCAGTTGGCAACTTACATCCCGCCCATCAGCATAACAAGGCTCCCTGTTCTCCAGGGCCTGTCTTACCTTTCTGGTTTTTACACATTTTGTGGATGTCCCTTTGGACCGGTGGGAAGTGATACTTCTTTGTAGTGCAGATTTGCATTGCCCGCTTGCTTGCTTGGCCAAAAAGGGCGTATGCGTTTTCTCCTGAATATATTCAGGAGAAAACGCATACGCCCTTTTTGGCCAAGTGCATCATTGTCGAAGTTGTGCCCCTCTTCCTGTGCTTTACAGGCGATGCCAACGTACCTCTTGAAATCTGTTTCCTGCTATTCTGCCTCACTTTCGAGTCCGCCTCGTTGCCTTCCCTCAACAGATTTTTGGACGACAGTTGTCGTTTATTACTCTGCCAGTTTGTGAATTGAATGTGCCCCTGAGCTCCATTATTCATCTCGTTTTTTGTGAGCTGAACGCAAGTCCAAAATTTTGGTTCAGGACCTATACTGGTTCCCGGTGGGTGGCTGAGACTTTGGTTAATTCTTCTTCCTGCCGGGAAGTTAGAGTGACATGTGCCCATCCAAATGCCTAACAGCTACTCTCTCATTGGTTCTCCCTCTTCCCTTTCATCCTCTGCCAAATTGGCAACCTTTGCGAACCAGGAGGTTAAAGGGGCTGTCTCTCCAAGTTGGGAGATTGATAGTAAAGCAGTTGGAAAGTCAAACCGGAGCACCAGGAGAGGGACTATTCGTTGAGTTTTAGAAACCTTTCGTATTCACAGTGTGTCCAGTCTCTAGGTTTCCCGTACATATTATAGCTGTAGTAATATTCCCTTCAACCTGGAGAGTTGGGACCCATGTAATGGGTGCTATGCATTACTGCATTAAAGGGTCTGCATTTGCTCACCCAGTCTCACCAATACTCTCAGTCCCAAGTGTCCAGCCTCATGCCACATCCAGCTGTCATTGTAGATAAGGTCATTCCAGGTTGCATCAGAGACCCAGAAGGAATTGTAAAGAATTTCCCTGTTTCTTTGTTTTGTTTTTGAAATTCCTTTTTAGAGTGGGTTTGAGCTGATTCTCGCTGCCATGTTTATGCCAGTCTAGACACACTTGATTCCGTTACGGACACATATCAATACATAGGTTTTAAGATTCTTACTAGTCAGATCTATTCCTCTGTGGGAAATATGGGGTTTTGAGTCCCTTTCACTGAGGAAGGTGTAGGTCTTGTCTATTCCATAGTTAGTTTTTGGAACGGTACCTGTGCTTATATCAAACTCTGGTGATGCATCACCCCACCTCTCCTTCCCCCTTAAGCAGTCATAAGAGTGTTTTCTAAATGTGAGACTCTGTTCTCTTTCCTAACTCAGTTCATGTGTAGCCATGTTTACAGGATCTTCCTATGTGATATCTTATGATAAGATTCTTTTTCTGTGTGACTTATTTCACTTAGAATCATCGTAACTGAATCCACTCATTTTGCTGCTACTGGTCTTATGACATTGATTTCATGGCTAAGGGATATTCCATCGTATGTAAGTTCCACAATTTTTTGAACCATTTTTATATTTCCTGGGATATTTAAGGTGTACCCAAGTTGAGGTTCTTGTAAGCAGTGCAGCCCTAAATTTGGGGGTGACTCTGTCTTATTGATTTTCAGTTTTCCCAAGGTATATTCCCTAGACTGGAAGTTCCCTTGGCTCTGTAGCTGTGTTGTTTACTTGTTTTAGGGAACACAATGCACTCCTCCAGTGAGGCAGTTGACAACTTACATCCCGCCCATCAGCATAACAAGGCTCCCTGTTCTGCAGGGCCTGTCTTGCCTTTCTGGTTTTTACACATTTTGTGGATGTCCCTTTGGAGCGGTGGGAAGTGATACTTCTTTGTAGTGCAGATTTGCATTGCCCGCTTGCTTGCTTGGCCAAAAAGGGCGTATGCGTTTTCTCCTGAATATATTCAGGAGAAAACGCATACGCCCTTTTTCGCCAAGTGCATCATTGTCGAAGTTGTGCCCCTCTTCCTGTGCTTTACAGGTGATTCCAACGTACCTCTTGAAATCTGTTTCCTGCTATTCTGCCTCGCTTTCGAGTCCGCCTCATTGCCTTCCCTCAACATATTTTTGGACGATAGTTGGCCTTTATTACTCTGCCATTTTGTGAATTTCTGTGCCCCTGAACTCCATTTTTCAACTCGTTTTTTGTGAGCTGAACGCAAGTCCAAAATTTTGGTTCAGGACCTATACTGGTTCCTGGTGGGTGGCTGAGACTTTGGTTAATTCTTCTTCCTGCCGGGAAATTAGAGTGACATGTGCCCATCCAAATGCCTAACAGCTACTCTCTCATTGGTTCTCCCTCTTCCCTTTCATCCTCTGCCAAATTGGCAACCTGTGCGAACCAGGAGGTTAAAGGGGCTGTCTCTCCAAGTTGGGAGATTGATAGTAAAGCAGTTGGAAAGTCAAACCGGAGCACCAGGAGTGGGACTATTCGTTGAGTTTTAGAAACCTTTCATATTCACAGTGTGTCCATTCTCTAGGATTCCCGTACATGTTATAGCTGCAGTAATATTCACTTCAACCTGGAGAGTTGGGACCGATGGAATGGGTGCCATGCATTACTGCTTTAAGGTTCTGCATTTTCTCACCCAGTCTCACAAATCCTCTCAGTCCCAAGTGTCCAGCCTCATGCCACATCCAGCTGTCATTGTAGAGAGGGTCATGCCAGGTTGCATCAGAGACCCTGAAGGAACTGTAAAGAATTTCCCTGTTTCTTTGTTTTGTATTTGAAGGTCCTTTTTATAGAGGGTTTGAGCTGATTCTTGATGCCATGTTTATGCCAGTCTAGACACACTTGATTCCCTTACGGAGACATATCAATACATATGTTTTAAGATTCTTACTAGTCAGATATATTCCTTTGCGGGAAATATGGGGTTTTGAGTCCCTTTCACTGAGGAAGGTGTAGGTCTTGTCTATTCCATAGTTGGTTTTTGGAACGGTACCTCTGCTTATATCAAACTCTGGTTGATGCATCACCCCACCTCTCCTTCCCCCTTAAGCATGGATAAGAGTGTTTTCTAAATGTGAGACTCTGTTCTCTTTCCTAACTCAGTTCATGTGTAGCCATGTTTACAGGATCTTCCTAAGTGATATCTTATGATAAGTTTCTTTTTCTGTGTGACTTATTTCACTTAGAATCATCGTACCTGAATCCACTCATTTTGCTGCTTCTGGTCTTATGACATTGATTTCATGGCTAAGGGATATTCCATCGTATGTAAGTTCCACAATTTTTTGAACCATTTTTATATTTCCTGGGATATTTAAGGTGTACCCAAGTTGAGGTTCTTGTAAGCAGTGCAGCCCTAAGTTTGGGGGTGTCTCTGTCTTATTGATTTTCAGTTTTCCCAAGGTAGATTCCCTAGACTGGAAGTGCCCTTGGCTCTGTAGCTCTGTTGTTTACTTGTTTTAGGGAACACAATGCACTCCTCCAGTGAGGCAGTTGGCAACTTACATCCCGCCCATCAGCATAACAAGGCTCCCTGTTCTGCAGGGCCTGTCTTGCCTTTCTGGTTTTTACACATTTTGTGGATGTCCCTTTGGACCGGTGGGAAGTGATACTTCTTTGTAGTGCAGATTTGCATTGCCCGCTTGCTTGCTTGGCCAAAAAGGGCGTATGCGTTTTCTCCTGAATATATTCAGGAGAAAACGCATACGCCCTTTTTGGCCAAGTGCATCATTGTCGAAGTTGTGCCCCTCTTCCTGTGCTTTACAGGCGATGCCAATGTACCTCTTGAAATCTGTTTCCTGCTATTCTGCCTCACTTTCGAGTCCGCCTCGTTGCCTTCCCTCAACAGATTTTTGGACGATAGTTGTCCTTTATTACTCTGACAGTTTGTGAGTTGCTGTGCCCCTGAGCTCCATTTTTCAACTCGTTTTTTGTGAGCTGAACGCAAGTCCAAAATTTTGGTTCAGGACCTATACTGGTTCCCGGTGGGTGGCTGAGACTTTGGTTAATTCTTCTTCCTGCCGGGAAGTTAGAGTGACATGTGCCCATCCAAATGCCTAACAGCTACTCTCTCATTGGTTCTCCCTCTTCCCTTTCATCCTCTGCCAAATTGGCAACCTGTGCGAACCAGGAGGTTAAAGGGGCTGTCTCTCCAAGTTGGGAGATTGATAGTAAAGCAGTTGGAAAGTCAAACTGGAGCACCAGGAGAGGGACTATTCGTTGAGTTTTAGAAACCTTTCGTATTCACAATGTGTCCATTCTCTAAGTTTCCCGTACCTATTATAGCTGTAGTAATATTCCCTTCAACCTGGAGAGTTGGGACCCATGGAATGGGTGCCATGCATTACAGCTTTAAAGGGTCTGCATTTGCTCACCCAGTGTCACCAATCCTATCATTCCCAAGTGTCCAGCCTCATGCCACATCCAGCTGTCATTGTAGATAAGGTCATTCCAGGTTGCATCAGAGACCCTGAAGGAATTGTAAAGAATTTCCCTGTTTCTTTGTTTTGTCTTTGAAATTCCTTTTTAGAGTGGGTTTGAGCTGATTCTCACTGCCATGTTTATGCCAGTCTAGACACACTTGATTCCCTTACGGAGAGATATCAATACATAGGTTTTAAGATTCTTACTAGTCAGATCTATTCCTCTGCGGGAAATATAGGGTTTTGAGTCCCTTTCACTGAGGAAGGTGTAGGTCTTGTCTATTCCATAGTTGGTTTTTGGAACGGTACCTCTGCTTATATCAAACTCTGGTTGATGCATCACCCCACCTCTCCTTCCCCCTTAAGCAGGCATAAGAGTGTTTTCTAAATGTGAGACTCTGTTCTCTTTCCTAACTCAGGTCATGTGTAGCCATGTTTACAGGATCTTCCTAAGTGATATCTTATGATAAGTTTCTTTTTCTGTGTGACTTCTTTCACTTAGAATCATCGTACCTGAATCCACTCATTTTGCTGCTACTGGTCTTATGACATTGATTTCATGGCTAAGGGATATTCCATCGTATGTAAGTTCCACAATTTTTTGAACCATTTTTATATTTCCTGGGATATTTAAGGTGTACCCAAGTTGAGGTTCTTGTAAGCAGTGCTGCCCTAAGTTTGGGGGTGGCTCTGTCTTATTGACTTTCAGTTTTCCCAAGGTAGATTCCCTAGACTGGAAGTGCCCTTGGCTCTGTAGCTCTGTTGTTTACTTGTTTTAGGGAACACAATGCACTCCTCCAGTGAGGCAGTTGGCAACTTACATCCCGCCCATCAGCATAACAAGGCTCCCTGTTCTCCAGGGCCTGTCTTGCCTTTCTGGTTTTTACACATTTTGTGGATGTCCCTTTGGACTGGTGGGAAGTGATACTTCTTTGTAGTGCAGATTTGCATTGCCCGCTTGCTTGCTTGGCCAAAAAGGGCGTATGCGTTTTCTCCTGAATATATTCAGGAGAAAACGCATACGCCCTTTTTGGCCAAGTGCATCATTGTCGAAGTTGTGCCCCTCTTCCTGTGCTTTACAGGCGATTCCAACGTACCTCTTGAAATCTGTTTCCTGCTATTCTGCCTCGCTTTCGAGTCCGCCTCGTTGCCTTCCCTCAACAGATTTTTGGACGACAGTTGTCGTTTATTACTCTGCCAGTTTGTGAATTGAATGTGCCCCTGAGCTCCATTATTCAACTCGTTTTTTGTGAGCTGAACGCAAGTCCAAAATTTTGGTTCAGGACCTATACTGGTTCCCGGTGGGTGGCTGAGACTTTGGTTAATTCTTGTTCCTGCCGGGAAATTAGAGTGACATGTGCCCATCCAAATGCCTAACAGCTACTCTCTCATTGGTTCTCCCTCTTCCCTTTCATCCTCTGCCAAATTGGCAACCTGTGCGAACCAGGAGGTTAAAGGGGCTGTCTCTCCAAGTTGGGAGATTAATAGTAAAGCAGTTGGAAAGTCAAACCGGAGCACCAGGAGAGAGACTATTCGTTGAGTTTTAGAAACCTTTCGTATTCACAGTGTGTCCAGTCTCTAGGTTTCCCGTACATATTATAGCTGTAGTAATATTCCCTTCAACCTGGAGAGTTGGGACCCATGTAATGGGTGCTATGCATTACTGCATTAAAGGGTCTGCATTTGCTCACCCAGTCTCACCAGTACTCTCAGTCCCAAGTGTCCAGCCTCATGCCACATCCAGCTGTCATTGTAGATAGGGTCATTCCAGGTTGCATCAGAGACCCTGAAGGAATTGTAAAGAATTTCCCTGTTTCTTTGTTTTGTTTTAGAAATTCCTTTTTATAGTGGGTTTGAGCTGATTTTCGCTGCCATGTTTATGCCAGTCTAGACACACTTGATTCCGTTACGGAGACATATCAATACATAGGTTTTAAGATTCTTACTAGTCAGATCTATTCCTCTGCGGGAAATATGGGGTTTTGAGTCCCTTTCACTGAGGAAGGTGTAGGTCTTGTCTATTCCATAGTTGGTTTTTGGAACGGTACCTGTGCTTATATCAAACTCTGGTTTGATGCATCACCCCACCTCTCCTTCCCCCTTAAGCAGGCATAAGAGTGTTTTCTAAATGTGAGACTCTGTTCTCTTGCGTAACTCAGTTCATGTGTAGCCATGTTTACAGGATCTTCCTAAGTGATATCTTATGATAAGTTTCTTTTTCTGTGTGACTTATTTCACTTAGAATCATCGTAGCTGAATCCACTCATTTTGCTGCTACTGGTCTTATGACATTGATTTCATGGCTAAGTGATATTCCATCGTATGTCAGTTCCACAATTTTTTGAACCATTTTTATATTTCCTGGGATATTTAAGGTGTACCCAAGTTGAGGTTCTTGTAAGCAGTGCAGCCCTAAATTTGGGGGTGACTCTGTCTTATTGATTTTCAGTTTTCCCAAGGTAGATTCCCTAGACTGGAAGTGCCCTTGGCTCTGTAGCTCTGTTGTTTACTTGTTTTAGGGAACACAATACACTCCTCCAGTGAGGCAGTTGGCAACTTACATCCCGCCCATCAGCATAACAAGGCTCCCTGTTCTCCAGGGCCTGTCTTTCCTTTCTGGTTTTTACACATTTTGTGGATGTCCCTTTGGACCGGTGGGAAGTGATACTTCTTTGTAGTGCAGATTTGCATTGCCCGCTTGCTTGCTTGGCCAAAAAGGGCGTATGCGTTTTCTCCTGAATATATTGAGGAGAAAACGCATACGCCCTTTTTGGCCAAGTGCATCATTGTCGAAGTTGTGCCCCTCTTCCTGTGCTTTACAGGCGATGCCAACGTACCTCTTGAAATCTGTTTCCTGCTATTCTGCCTCACTTTCGAGTCCGCCTCGTTGCCTTCCCTCAACAGATTTTTGGACGATAGTTGTCCTTTATTACTCTGACAGTTTGTGAGTTGCTGTGCCCCTGAGCTCCATTTTTCAACTCGTTTTTTGTGAGCTGAACGCAAGTCCAAAATTTTGGTTCAGGACCTATACTGGTTCCCGGTGGGTGGCTGAGACTTTGGTTAATTCTTGTTCCTGCCGGGAAGTTAGAGTGACATGTGCCCATCCAAATGCCTAACAGCTACTCTCTCATTGGTTCTCCCTCTTCCCTTTCATCCTCTGCCAAATTGGCAACCTGTGCGAACCAGAAGGTTAAAGGGGCTGTCTCTCCAAGTTGGGAGATTGATAGTAAAGCAGTTGGAAAGTCAAACTGGAGCACCAGGAGAGGGACTATTCGTTGAGTTTTAGAAACCTTTCGTATTCACAATGTGTCCATTCTCTAAGTTTCCCGTACATATTATAGCTGTAGTAATATTCCCTTCAACCTGGAGAGTTGGGACCCATGGAATGGGTGCCATGCATTACAGCTTTAAAGGGTCTGCATTTGCTCACCCAGTGTCACCAATCCTCTCATTCCCAAGTGTCCAGCCTCATGCCACATCCAGCTGTCATTGTAGATAGGGTCATTCCAGGTTGCATCAGAGACCCTGAAGGAATTGTAAAGAATTTCCCTGTTTCTTTGTTTTGTTTTTGAAATTCCTTTTTAGAGTGGGTTTGAGCTGATTCTCGCTGCCATGTTTATGCCAGTCTAGACACACTTGATTCCCTTACGGAGACATATCAATACATAGGTTTTAAGATTCTTACTAGTCAGATCTATTCCTCTGCGGGAAATATGGGGTTTTGAGTCCCTTTCACTGAGGAAGGTGTAGGTCTTGTCTATTCCATAGTTGGTTTTTGGAACGGTACCTCTGCTTATATCAAACTCTGGTTGATGCATCACCCCACCTCTCCTTCCCCCTTAAGCAGGCATAAGAGTGTTTTCTAAATGTGAGACTCTGTTCTCTTTCCTAACTCAGTTCATGTGTAGCCATGTTTACAGGATCTTCCTAAGTGATATCTTATGATAAGTTTCTTTTTCTGTGTGACTTATTTCACTTAGAATCATCATACCTGAATCCACTCATTTTGCTGCTACTGGTCTTATGACATTGATTTCATGGCTGAGGGATATTCCATCGTATGTAAGTTCCACAATTTTTTGAACCATTTTTATATTTCCTGGGAAATTTAAGGTGTACCCAAGTTGAGGTTCTTGTAAGCAGTGCAGCCCTAAATTTGGGGGTGGCTCTGTCTTATTGATTTTCAGTTTTCCCATGGTATATTCCCTAGACTGGAAGTGCCCTTGGCTCTGTAGCTCTCTTTTTTACTTGTTTTAGGGAAAACAATGCACTCCTCCAGTGAGGCAGTTGGCAACTTACATCCCGCCCATCAGCATAACAAGGCTCCCTGTTCTCCAGGGCCTGTCTTGCCTTTCTGGTTTTTACACATTTTGTGGATGTCCCTTTGGACCGGTGGGAAGTGATACTTCTTTGTAGTGCAGATTTGCATTGCCCGCTTGCTTGCTTGGCCAAAAAGGGCGTATGCGTTTTCTCCTGAATATATTCAGGAGAAAACGCATACGCCCTTTTTGGCCAAGTGCATCATTGTCGAAGTTGTGCCCCTCTTCCTGTGCTTTACAGGCGATTCCAACGTACCTCTTGAAATCTGTTTCCTGCTATTCTGCCTCGCTTTCGAGTCCGCCTCGTTGCCTTCCCTCAACAGATTTTTGGACGACAGTTGTCGTTTATTACTCTGCCAGTTTGTGAATTGAATGTGCCCCTGAGCTCCATTATTCAACTCGTTTTTTGTGAGCTGAACGCAAGTCCAAAATTTTGGTTCAGGACCTATACTGGTTCCCGGTGGGTGGCTGAGACTTTGGTTAATTCTTGTTCCTGCCGGGAAATTAGAGTGACATGTGCCCATCCAAATGCCTAACAGCTACTCTCTCATTGGTTCTCCCTCTTCCCTTTCATCCTCTGCCAAATTGGCAACCTGTGCGAACCAGGAGGTTAAAGGGGATGTCTCTCCAAGTTGGGAGATTGATAGTAAAGCAGTTGGAAAGTCAAACCGGAGCACCAGGAGAGGGACTATTCGTTGAGTTTTAGAAACCTTTCGTATTCACAATGTGTCCATTCTCTAAGTTTCCCGTACATATTATAGCTGTAGTAATATTCCCTTCAACCTGGAGAGTTGGGACCCATGGAATGGGTGCCATGCATTACAGCTTTAAAGGGTCTGCATTTGCTCACCCAGTCTCACCAATCCTCTCATTCCCAAGTGTCCAGCCTCATGCCACATCCAGCTGTCATTGTAGATAGGGTCATTCCAGGTTGCATCACAGACCCTGAAGGAATTGTAAAGAATTTCCCTGTTTCTTTGTTTTGTTTTAGAAATTCCTTTTTAGAGTGGGTTTGAGCTGATTCTCGCTGCCATGTTTATGCCAGTCTAGACACACTTGATTCCGTTACGGAGACATATCAATACATAGGTTTTAAGATTCTTACTAGTCAGATCTATTCCTCTGCGGGAAATATGGGGTTTTGAGTCCCTTTCACTGAGGAAGGTGTAGGTCTTGTCTATTCCATAGTTGGTTTTTGGAACGGTACCTGTGCTTATATCAAACTCTGGTTTGATGCATCACCCCACCTCTCCTTCCCCCTTAAGCAGGCATAAGAGTGTTTTCTAAATGTGAGACTCTGTTCTCTTGCCTAACTCAGTTCATGTGTAGCCATGTTTACAGGATCTTCCTAAGTGATATCTTATGATAAGTTTCTTTTTCTGTGTGACTTATTTCACTTAGAATCATCGTACCTGAATCCACTCATTTTGCTGCTACTGGTATCATGACATTGATTTCATGGCTAAGGGATATTCCATTGTATGTCAGTTCCACAATTTTTTGAACCATTTTTATATTTCCTGGGATATTTAAGGTGTACCCAAGTTGAGGTTCTTGTAAGCAGTGCAGCCCTACATTTGGGGGTGACTCTGTCTTATTGATTTTCAGTTTTCCCAAGGTAGATTCCCTAGACTGGAAGTGCCCTTGGCTCTGTAGCTCTGTTGTTTACTTGTTTTAGGGAACACAATGCACTCCTCCAGTGAGGCAGTTGGCAACTTACATCCCGCCCATCAGCATAACAAGGCTCCCTGTTCTGCAGGGCCTGTCTTGCCTTTCTGGTTTTTACACATTTTGTGGATGTCCCTTTGGACCGGTGGGAAGTGATACTTCTTTGTAGTGCAGATTTGCATTGCCCGCTTGCTTGCTTGGCCAAAAAGGGCGTATGCGTTTTCTCCTGAATATATTCAGGAGAAAACGCATACGCCCTTTTTGGCCAAGTGCATCATTGTCGAAGTTGTGCCCCTCTTCCTGTGCTTTACAGGCGATTCCAACGTACCTCTTGAAATCTGTTTCCTGCTATTCTGCCTCGCTTTCGAGTCCGCCTCGTTGCCTTCCCTCAACAGATTTTTGGACGACAGTTGTCGTTTATTACTCTGCCAGTTTGTGAATTGAATGTGCCCCTGAGCTCCATTATTCAACTCGTTTTTTGTGAGCTGAACGCAAGTCCAAAATTTTGGTTCAGGACATATACTGGTTCCCGGTGGGTGGCTGAGACTTTGGTTAATTCTTGTTCCTGCCGGGAAATTAGAGTGACATGTGCCCATCCAAATGCCTAACAGCTACTCTCTCATTGGTTCTCCCTCTTCCCTTTCATCCTCTGCCAAATTGGCAACCTGTGCGAACCAGGAGGTTAAAGGGGATGTCTCTCCAAGTTGGGAGATTGATAGTAAAGCAGTTGGAAAGTCAAACCGGAGCACCAGGAGAGGGACTATTCGTTGAGTTTTAGAAACCTTTCGTATTCACAATGTGTCCATTCTCTAAGTTTCCCGTACATATTACAGCTGTAGTAATATTCCCTTCAACCTGGAGAGTTGGGACCCATGGAATGGCTGCCATGCATTACAGCTTTAAAGGGTCTGCATTTGCTCACCCAGTCTCACCAATCCTCTCATTCCCAAGTGTCCAGCCTCATGCCACATCCAGCTGTCATTGTAGATAGGGTCATTCCAGGTTGCATCAGAGACCCTGAAGGAATTGTAAAGAATTTCCCTGTTTCTTTGTTTTGTTTTAGAAATTCCTTTTTATAGTCGGTTTGAGCTGATTCTCGCTGCCATGTTTATGCCAGTCTAGACACACTTGATTCCGTTACGGAGACATATCAATACATAGGTTTTAAGATTCTTACTAGTCAGATCTATTCCTCTGCGGGAAATATGGGGTTTTGAGTCCCTTTCACTGAGGAAGGTGTAGGTCTTGTCTATTCCATAGTTGGTTTTTGGAACGGTACCTGTGCTTATATCAAACTCTGGTTTGATGCATCACCCCACCTCTCCTTCCCCCTTAGGCAGGCATAAGAGTGTTTTCTAAATGTGAGACTCTGTTCTCTTTCCTAACTCAGTTCATGTGTAGCCATATTTAGAGTATCTACTCAAGTGATATCTTATGATAAGTTTCTTTTTCTGTGTGACATATTTCACTTAGAATCATCGTACCTGAATCCACTCATTTTGCTGCTACTGGTCTTATGACATTGATTTCATGGCTAAGGGATATTCCATCGTATGTAAGTTCCACAATTTTTTGAACCATTTTTATATTTCCTGGGATATTTAAGGTGTACCCAAGTTGAGGTTCTTGTAAGCAGTGCAGCCCTACATTTGGGGGTGACTCTGTCTTATTGATTTTCAGTTTTCCCAAGGTAGATTCCCTAGACTGGAAGTGCCCTTGGCTCTGTAGCTCTGTTGTTTACTTGTTTTAGGGAACACAATGCACTCCTCCAGTGAGGCAGTTGGCAACTTACATCCCGCCCATCAGCATAACAAGGCTCCCTGTTCTGCAGGGCCTGTCTTGCCTTTCTGGTTTTTACACATTTTGTGGATGTCCCTTTGGACCGGTGGGAAGTGATACTTCTTTGTAGTGCAGATTTGCATTGCCCGCTTGCTTGCTTGGCCAAAAAGGGCGTATGCGTTTTCTCCTGAATATATTCAGGAGAAAACGCATACGCCCTTTTTGGCCAAGTGCATCATTGTCGAAGTTGTGCCCCTCTTCCTGTGCTTTACAGGCGATTCCAACGTACCTCTTGAAATCTGTTTCCTGCTATTCTGCCTCGCTTTCGAGTCCGCCTCGTTGCCTTCCCTCAACAGATTTTTGGACGACAGTTGTCGTTTATTACTCTGCCAGTTTGTGAATTGAATGTGCCCCTGAGCTCCATTATTCAACTCGTTTTTTGTGAGCTGAACGCAAGTCCAAAATTTTGGTTCAGGACATATACTGGTTCCCGGTGGGTGGCTGAGACTTTGGTTAATTCTTGTTCCTGCCGGGAAATTAGAGTGACATGTGCCCATCCAAATGCCTAACAGCTACTCTCTCATTGGTTCTCCCTCTTCCCTTTCATCCTCTGCCAAATTGGCAACCTGTGCGAACCAGGAGGTTAAAGGGGATGTCTCTCCAAGTTGGGAGATTGATAGTAAAGCAGTTGGAAAGTCAAACCGGAGCACCAGGAGAGGGACTATTCGTTGAGTTTTAGAAACCTTTCGTATTCACAATGTGTCCATTCTCTAAGTTTCCCGTACATATTACAGCTGTAGTAATATTCCCTTCAACCTGGGGAGTTGGGACCCATGGAATGGCTGCCATGCATTACAGCTTTAAAGGGTCTGCATTTGCTCACCCAGTCTCACCAATCCTCTCATTCCCAAGTGTCCAGCCTCATGCCACATCCAGCTGTCATTGTAGATAGGGTCATTCCAGGTTGCATCAGAGACCCTGAAGGAATTGTAAAGAATTTCCCTGTTTCTTTGTTTTGTTTTAGAAATTCCTTTTTATAGTCGGTTTGAGCTGATTCTCGCTGCCATGTTTATGCCAGTCTAGACACACTTGATTCCGTTACGGAGACATATCAATACATAGGTTTTAAGATTCTTACTAGTCAGATCTATTCCTCTGCGGGAAATATGGGGTTTTGAGTCCCTTTCACTGAGGAAGGTGTAGGTCTTGTCTATTCCATAGTTGGTTTTTGGAACGGTACCTGTGCTTATATCAAACTCTGGTTTGATGCATCACCCCACCTCTCCTTCCCCCTTAGGCAGGCATAAGAGTGTTTTCTAAATGTGAGAGTCTGTTCTCTTTCCTAACTCAGTTCATGTGTAGCCATATTTAGAGTATCTACTCAAGTGATATCTTATGATAAGTTTCTTTTTCTGTGTGACATATTTCACTTAGAATCATCGTACCTGAATCCACTCATTTTGCTGCTACTGGTCTTATGACATTGATTTCATGGCTAAGGGATATTCCATCGTATGTAAGTTCCACAATTTTTTGAACCATTTTTATATTTCCTGGGATATTTAAGGTGTACCCAAGTTGAGGTTCTTGTAAGCAGTGCAGCCCTAAGTTTGGGGGTGGCTCTGTCTTATTGATTTTCAGTTTTCCCAAGGTAGATTCCCTAGACTGGAACTGCCCTTGGCTCTGTAGCTCTGTTGTTTACTTGTTTTAGGGAACACAATGCACTCCTCCAGTGAGGGAGTTGGCAACTAACATCCCGCCCATCAGCATAACAAGGCTCCCTGTTCTCCAGGGCCTGTCTTGCCTTTCTGGTTTTTACACATTTTGTGGATGTCCCTTTGGACCGGTGGGAAGTGATACTACTTTGTAGTGCAGATTTGCATTGCCCGCTTGCTTGCTTGGCCAAAAAGGGCGTATGCGTTTTCTCCTGAATATATTCAGGAGAAAACGCATACGCCCTTTTTGGCCAAGTGCATCATTGTCGAAGTTGTGCCCCTCTTCCTGTGCTTTACAGGCGATTCCAACGTACCTGTTGATATCTGTTTCCTGCTATTCTGCCTCGCTTTCGAGTCCGCCTCGGTGCCTTCCCTCAACAGATTTTTGGACAACAGTTGTCGTTTATTACTCTGCCAGTTTGTGAATTGAATGTGCCCCTGAGCTCCATTATTCAACTCGTTTTTTGTGAGCTGAACGCAAGTCCAAAATTTTGGTTCAGGACCTATACTGGTTCCCGGTGGGTGGCTGAGACTTTGGTTAATTCTTGTTCCTGCCGGGAAATTAGAGTGACATGTGCCCATCCAAATGCCTAACAGCTACTCTCTCATTGGTTCTCCCTCTTCCCTTTCATCCTCTGCCAAATTGGCAACCTGTGCGAACGAGGAGGTTAAAGGGGCTGTCTCTCCAAGTTGGGAGATTGATAGTAAAGCAGTTGGAAAGTCAAACCGGAGCACCAGGAGAGGGACTATTCGTTGAGTTTTAGAAACCTTTCGTATTCACAATGTGTCCATTCTCTAAGTTTCCCGTACATATTATAGCTGTAGTAATATTCCCTTCAACCTGGAGAGTTGGGACCCATGGAATGGGTGCCATGCATTACAGCTTTAAAGGGTCTGCATTTGCTCACCCAGTCTCACCAATCCTCTCATTCCCAAGTGTCCAGCCTCATGCCACATCCAGCTGTCATTGTAGATAGGGTCATTCCAGGTTGCATCAGAGACCCTGAAGGAATTGTAAAGAATTTCCCTGTTTCTTTGTTTTGTTTTTGAAATTCCTTTTTAGAGTGGGTTTGAGCTGATTCTCGCTGCCATGTTTATGCCAGTCTAGACACACTTGATTCCGTTATGGAGACATATCAATACATAGGTTTTAAGATTCTTACTAGTCAGATCTATTCCTCTGCGGGAAATATGGGGTTTTGAGTCCCTTTCACTGAGGAAGGTGTAGGTCTTGTCTATTCCATAGTTGGTTTTTGGAACGGTACCTGTGCTTATATCAAACTCTGGTTTGATGCATCACCCCACCTCTCCTTCCCCCTTAAGCAGGCATAAGAGTGTTTTCTAAATGTGAGACTCTGTTCTCTTGCCTAACTCAGTTCATGTGTAGCCATGTTTACAGGATCTTCCTAAGTGATATCTTATGATAAGTTTCTTTTTCTGTGTGACTTATTTCACTTAGAATCATCGTACCTGAATCCACTCATTTTGCTGCTACTGGTCTTATGACATTGATTTCATGGCTAAGGGATATTCCATCGTATGTAAGTTCCACAATTTTTTGAACCATTTTTATATTTCCTGGGATATTTAAGGTGTACCCAAGTTGAGGTTCTTGTAAGCAGTGCAGCCCTAAGTTTGGGGGTGGCTCTGACTTATTGATTTTCAGTTTTCCCAAGGTAGATTCCCTAGACTGGAACTGCCCTTGGCTCTGTAGCTCTGTTGTTTACTTGTTTTAGGGAACACAATGCACTCCTCCAGTGAGGCAGTTGGCAACTAACATCCCGCCCATCAGCATAACAAGGCTCCCTGTTCTCCAGGGCCTGTCTTGCCTTTCTGGTTTTTACACATTTTGTGGATGTCCCTTTGGACCGGTGGGAAGTGATACTTCTTTGTAGTGCAGATTTGCATTGCCCGCTTGCTTGCTTGGCCAAAAAGGGCGTATGCGTTTTCTCCTGAATATATTCAGGAGAAAACGCATACGCCCTTTTTGGCCAAGTGCATCATTGTCGAAGTTGTGCCCCTCTTCCTGTGCTTTACAGGCGATTCCAACGTACCTGTTGAAATCTGTTTCCTGCTATTCTGCCTCGCTTTCGAGTCCGCCTCGGTGCCTTCCCTCAACAGATTTTTGGACAAGAGTTGTCGTTTATTACTCTGCCAGTTTGTGAATTGAATGTGCCCCTGAGCTCCATTATTCAACTCGTTTTTTGTGAGCTGAACGCAAGTCCAAAATTTTGGTTCAGGACCTATACTGGTTCCCGGTGGGTGGCTGAGACTTTGGTTAATTCTTGTTCCTGCCGGGAAATTAGAGTGACATGTGCCCATCCAAATGCCTAACAGCTACTCTCTCATTGGTTCTCCCTCTTCCCTTTCATCCTCTGCCAAATTGGCAACCTGTGCGAACGAGGAGGTTAAAGGGGCTGTCTCTCCAAGTTGGGAGATTGATAGTAAAGCAGTTGGAAAGTCAAACCGGAGCACCAGGAGAGGGACTATTCGTTGAGTTTTAGAAACCTTTCGTATTCACAATGTGTCCATTCTCTAAGTTTCCCGTACATATTATAGCTGTAGTAATATTCCCTTCAACCTGGAGAGTTGGGACCCATGGAATGGCTGCCATGCATTACAGCTTTAAAGGGTCTGCATTTGCTCACCCAGTCTCACCAATCCTCTCATTCCCAAGTGTCCAGCCTCATGCCACATCCAGCTGTCATTGTAGATAGGGTCATTCCAGGTTGCATCAGAGACCCTGAAGGAATTGTAAAGAATTTCCCTGTTTCTTTGTTTTGTTTTTGAAATTCCTTTTTAGAGTGGGTTTGAGCTGATTCTCGCTGCCATGTTTATGCCAGTCTAGACACACTTGATTCCGTTATGGAGACATATCAATACATAGGTTTTAAGATTCTTACTAGTCAGATCTATTCCTCTGCGGGAAATATGGGGTTTTGAGTCCCTTTCACTGAGGAAGGTGTAGGTCTTGTCTATTCCATAGTTGGTTTTTGGAACGGTACCTGTGCTTATATCAAACTCTGGTTTGATGCATCACCCCACCTCTCCTTCCCCCTTAAGCAGGCATAAGAGTGTTTTCTAAATGTGAGACTCTGTTCTCTTGCCTAACTCAGTTCATGTGTAGCCATGTTTACAGGATCTTCCTAAGTGATATCTTATGATAAGTTTCTTTTTCTGTGTGACTTATTTCACTTAGAATCATCGTACCTGAATCCACTCATTTTGCTGCTACTGGTCTTATGACATTGATTTCATGGCTAAGGGATATTCCATCGTATGTAAGTTCCACAATTTTTTGAACCATTTTTATATTTCCTGGGATATTTAAGGTGTACCCAAGTTGAGGTTCTTGTAAGCAGTGCAGCCCTAAGTTTGGGGGTGACTCTGTCTTATTGATTTTCAGTTTTCCCAAGGTAGATTCCCTAGACTGGAAGTGCCCTTGGCTCTGTAGCTGTGTTGTTTACTTGTTTTAGGGAACACAGTGCACTCCTCCAGTGAGGCAGTTGGCAACTTACATCCCGCCCATCAGCATAACAAGGCTCCCTGTTCTCCAGGGCCTGTCTTGCCTTTCTGGTTTTTACACATTTTGTGGATGTCCCTTTGGACCGGTGGGAAGTGATACTTCTTTGTTGTGCAGATTTGAATTGCCCGCTTGCTTGCTTGGCCAAAAAGGGCGTATGCGTTTTCTCCTGAATATATTCAGGAGAAAACGCATACGCCCTTTTTGGCCAAGTGCATCATTGTCGAAGTTGTGCCCCTCTTCCTGTGCTTTACAGGTGATTCCAACGTACCTCTTGAAATCTGTTTCCTGCTATTCTGCCTCGCTTTCGAGTCCGCCTCATTGCCTTCCCTCAACATATTTTTGGACGATAGTTGGCCTTTATTACTCTGCCATTTTGTGAATTTCTGTGCCCCTGAACTCCATTTTTCAACTCGTTATTTGTGAGCTGAACGCAAGTCCAAAATTTTGGTTCAGGACCTATACTGGTTCCTGGTGGGTGGCTGAGACTTTGGTTAATTCTTCTTCCTGCCGGGAAATTAGAGTGACATGTGCCCATCCAAATGCCTAACAGCTACTCTCTCATTGGTTCTCCCTCTTCCCTTTCATCCTCTGCCAAATTGGCAACCTGTGCGAACCAGGAGGTTAAAGGGGCTCTCTCTCCAAGTTGGGAGATTGATAGTAAAGCAGTTGGAAAGTCAAACCGGAGCACCAGGAGTGGGACTATTCGTTGAGTTTTAGAAACCTTTCATATTCACAGTGTGTCCATTCTCTAGGATTCCCGTACATGTTATAGCTGTAGTAATATTCCCTTCAACCTGGAGAGTTGGGACCCATGGAATGGGTGCCATGCATTACTGCTTTAAGGTTCTGCATTTTCTCACCCAGTCTCACCAATACTCTCAGTCCCAAGTGTCCAGCCTCATGCCACATCCAGCTGTCATTTTAGAGAGGGTCATCCAGGTTGCATCAGAGACCCTGAAGGAACTGTAAAGAATTTCCCTGTTTCTTTGTTTTGTATTTGAAGGTCCTTTTTATAGAGGGTTTGAGCTGATTCTTGATGCCATGTTTATGCCAGTCTAGACACACTTGATTCCCTTACGGAGACATATCAATACATATGTTTTAAGATTCTTACTAGTCAGATATATTCCATTGCGGGAAATATGGGGGTTTGAGTCCCTTTCACTGAGGAAGGTGTAGGTCTTCTCTATTCCATAGTTGGTGTTTGGAACGGTACCTGTGCTTATATCAAACTCTGGTTTGATGCATCACCCCACCTCTCCTTCCCCCTTAAGCAGGCATAAGAGTGTTTTCTAAATGTGAGACTCTGTTCTCTTTCCTAACTCAGTTCATGTGTAGCCATGTTTACAGGATCTTCCTAAGTGATATCTTATGATAAGTTTCTTTTTCTGTGTGACTTATTTCACTTAGAATCATCGTACCTGAATCCACTCATTTTGCTGCTTCTGGTCTTATGACATTGATTTCATGGCTGAGGGATATTCCATGGTACGTAAGTTCCACAATTTTTTGAACCATTTTTATATTTCCTGGGATATTTAAGGTGTACCCAAGTTGAGGTTCTTGTAAGCAGTGCAGCCCTAAATTTGGGGGTGGCTCTGTCTTATTGATTTTCAGTTTACCCAACGTAGATTCCCTAGACTGGAAGTGCCCTTGGCTCTGTAGCTCTGTTGTTTACTTGTTTTAGGGAACACAATGCACTCCTCCAGTGAGGCAGTTGGCAACTTACATCCCGCCCATCAGCATAACAAGGCTCCCTGTTCTCCAGGGCCTGTCTTGCCTTTCTGGTTTTTGCACATTTTGTGGATGTCCCTTTGGACCGGTGGGAAGTGATACTTCTTTGTAGTGCAGATTTGCATTGCCCGCTTGCTTGCTTGGCCAAAAAGGGCGTATGCGTTTTCTCCTGAATATATTCAGGAGAAAACGCATACGCCCTTTTTGGCCAAGTGCATCATTGTCGAAGTTGTGCCCCTCTTCCTGTGCTTTACAGGCAATTCCAACTTACCTCTTGAAATCTGTTTCCTGCTATTCTGCCTCGCTTTCGAATCCGCCTCGTTGCCTTCCCGCAACAGATTTTTGGACGATAGTTTGCCTCGATTACTCTGCCAGTTTGTGAATTGCTGTGCCCCTGAGCTCCATATTTCAACTCATTTTTTGTGAGCTGAACGCAAGTCCAAAATTTTGGTTCAGGACCTATACTGGTTCCCGGTGGGTGGCTGAGACTTTGGTTAATTCTTCTTCCTGCCGGGAAATTAGAGTGACATATGCCCAACCAAATGCCTAACAGCTACTCTCTCATTGGTTCTCCCTCTTCCCTTTCATCCTCTGCCAAATTGGCAACCTGTGCGAACCAGGAGGTTAAAGGGGCTGTCTCTCCAAGTTGGGAGATTGATAGTAAAGCAGTTGGAAAGTCATCCAGAGCACCAGGAGAGGGACTATTCGTTGAGTTTTAGAAACCTTTCGTATTCACAGTGTGTCCATTCTCTATGTTCCCCGTACATATTATAGCTGTAGTAATATTCCCTTCAACCTGGAGAGTTGGGACCCATGGAATGGGTGCCATGCATTACTGCATTAAAGGGTCTGCATTTGCTCACCCAGTGTCACCAATCCTATCATTCCCAAGTGTCCAGCCTCATGCCACATCCAGCTGTCATTGTAGATAGGGTCATTCCAGGTTGCATCAGAGATCCTGAAGGAATTGTAAACAATTTCCCTGTTTCTTTGTTATGTTTTTGAAATTCCTTTTTAGAGTGGGTTCGAGCTGATTATCGCTGCCATGTTTATGCCAGTCTAGACACGCTTGATTCCCTTACGGAGACATATCAATACATAGGTTTTAAGATTCTTACTAGTCAGATATATTCCTCAGCGGGAAATATGGGGTTGTGAGTCCCTTTCACTGAGGAAGGTGTAGGTCTTGTCTATTCCATAGTTGGTTTTTGGAACGGTACCTGTGCTTATATCAAACTCTGGTTTGATGCATCACCCCACCTCTCCTTCCCCCTTAAGCAGGCATAAGAGTGTTTTCTAAATGTGAGACTCTGTTCTCTTTCCTAACTCAGTTCATGTGTAGCCATGTTTACAGGATCTTCCTAAGTGATATCTTATGATAAGTTTCTTTTCCTGTGTGACTTATTTCACTTAGAATCATCGTACCTGAATCCACTCATTTTGCTGCTACTGGTCTTATGACATTGATTTCATGGCTGAGGGATATTCCATCGTACATAAGTTCCACAATTTTTTGAACCATTTTTATATTTCCTGGGATATTTAAGGTGTACCCAAGTTGAGATTCTTGTAAGCAGTGCAGCCCTAAATTTGGGGGTGGATCTGTCTTATTGATTTTCAGCTTTCCCATGGTAGATTCCCTAGACTGGAAGTGCCCTTGGCTCTGTAGCTCTGTTGTTTACTTGTTTTAGGGAACACAATGCACCCCTCCAGTGAGGCATTTGGCAACTTACATCCCGCCCATCAGCATAACAAGGCTCCCTGTTCTCCAGGGCCTGTCTTGCCTTTCTGGTTTTTACACATTTTGTGGATGTCCCTTTGGACCGGTGGGAAGTGATACTTCTTTGTTGTGCAGATTTGCATTGCCCGCTTGCTTGCTTGGCCAAAAAGGGCGTATGCGTTTTCTCCTGAATATATTCAGGAGAAAACGCATACGCCCTTTTTGGCCAAGTGCATCATTGTCGAAGTTGTGCCCCTCTTCCTGTGCTTTACAGGCGATGCCAACGTACCTCTTGAAATCTGTTTTCTGCTTTTCTGCCTCACTTTCGAGTCCGCCTCGTTGCCTTCCCTCAACAGATTTTTGGACGATAGTTGTCCTTTATTACTCTGACAGTTTGTGAGTTGCGGTGCCCCTGAGCTCCATTTTTCAACTCGTTTTTTGTGAGCTGAACGCAAGTCCAAAATTTTGGTTCAGGACCTATACTGGTTCCCGGTGGGTGGCTGAGACTTTGATTAATTCTTCTTCCTGCCGGGAAGTTAGAGTGACATGTGCCCATCCAAATGCCTAACAGCTACTCTCTCATTGGTTCTCCCTCTTCCCTTTCATCCTCTGCCAAATTGGCAACCTTTGCGAACCAGGAGGTTAAAGGGGCTGTCTCTCCAAGTTGGGAGATTGATAGTAAAGCAGTTGGAAAGTCAAACCGGAGCACCAGGAGTGGGACTCTTCGTTGAGTTTTAGAAACCTTTCGTATTCACAGTGTGTCCATTCTCTAGGTTTCCCGTACATGTTATAGCTGTAGTAATATTCCCTTCAACCTGGAGAGTTGGGACCCATGGAATGGGTGCCATGCATTACTGCTTTAAAGGGTCTGCATTTGCTCACCCAATCTCACCAATCCTCAAGCCAATTGTCCAGCCTCATGCCACATCCAGCTGTCATTGTAGATAGGGTCATGCCAGGTTGCATCAGAGTCCCTGAAGGAATTGTAAAGAATTTCCCTGTTTCTTTGTTTTGTTTTTGAAATTCCTTTTTATAGTGGGTTTGAGCTGATTCTCACTGCCATGTTTATGCCAGTCTAGACACACTTGATTCCCTTACGGAGACATATCAATACATAGGTTTTAAGATTCTTACTAGTCAGATATATTCCTCTGCAGTTAATATGGGGATTTGAGTCCCTTTCACTGAGGAAGGTGTAGGTCTTGTCTATTCCATAGTTGGTTTTTGGAACGGTACCTGTGCTTATATCAAACTCTGGTTTGATGCATCACCCCACCTCTCCTTCCCCCTTAAGCAGGCATAAGAGTGTTTTCTAAATGTGAGACTCTGTTCTCTTGCCTAACTCAGTTCATGTGTAGCCATGTTTACAGGATCTTCCTAAGTGATATCTTATGATAAGTTTCTTTTTCTGTGTGACTTATTTCACTTAGAATCATCGTACCTGAATCCACTCATTTTGCTGCTACTGGTCTTATGACATTGATTTCATGGCTGAGGGATATTCCATCGTACATAAGTTCCACAATTTTTTGAACCATTTTTATATTTCCTGCGATATTTAAGGTGTACCTAAGTTGAGGTTCTTGTAAGCAGTGCAGCCCTATATTTGAGGGTGGCTCTGTCTTACTGATATTCAGTTTTCCCAAGGTAGATTCCCTAGACTGGAAGTGCCCTTGGCTCTGTAGCTCTGTTGTTTACTTGTTTTAGGGAACACAATGCACCCCTCCAGTGAGGCATTTGGCAACTTACATCCCGCCCATCAGCATAACAAGGCTCCCTGTTCTCCAGGGCCTGTCTTGCCTTTCTGGTTTTTGCACATTTTGTGGATGTCCCTTTGGACCGGTGGGAAGTGATACTTCTTTGTAGTGCAGATTTGCATTGCCCGCTTGCTTGCTTGGCCAAAAAGGGCGTATGCGTTTTCTCCTGAATATATTCAGGAGAAAACGCATACGCCCTTTTTGGCCAAGTGCATCATTGTCGAAGTTGTGCCCCTCTTCCTGTGCTTTACAGGCAATTCCAACTTACCTCTTGAAATCTGTTTCCTGCTATTCTGCCTCGCTTTCGAATCCGCCTCGTTGCCTTCCCGCAACAGATTTTTGGACGATAGTTTGCCTCGATAACTCTGCCAGTTTGTGAATTGCTGTGCCCCTGAGCTCCATATTTCAACTCATTTTTTGTGAGCTGAACGCAAGTCCAAAATTTTGGTTCAGGACCTATACTGGTTCCCGGTGGGTGGCTGAGACTTTGGTTAATTCTTCTTCCTGCCGGGAAATTAGAGTGACATATGCCCAACCAAATGCCTAACAGCTACTCTCTCATTGGTTCTCCCTCTTCCCTTTCATCCTCTGCCAAATTGGCAACCTGTGCGAACCAGGAGGTTAAAGGGGCTGTCTCTCCAAGTTGGGAGATTGATAGTAAAGCAGTTGGAAAGTCATCCAGAGCACCAGGAGAGGGACTATTCGTTGAGTTTTAGAAACCTTTCGTATTCACAGTGTGTCCATTCTCTATGTTCCCCGTACATATTATAGCTGTAGTAATATTCCCTTCAACCTGGAGAGTTGGGACCCATGGAATGGGTGCCATGCATTACTGCATTAAAGGGTCTGCATTTGCTCACCCAGTGTCACCAATCCTATCATTCCCAAGTGTCCAGCCTCATGCCACATCCAGCTGTCATTGTAGATAGGGTCATTCCAGGTTGCATCAGAGATCCTGAAGGAATTGTAAACAATTTCCCTGTTTCTTTGTTATGTTTTTGAAATTCCTTTTTAGAGTGGGTTCGAGCTGATTATCGCTGCCATGTTTATGCCAGTCTAGACACGCTTGATTCCCTTACGGAGACATATCAATACATAGGTTTTAAGATTCTTACTAGTCAGATATATTCCTCAGCGGGAAATATGGGGTTGTGATTCCCTTTCACTGAGGAAGGTGTAGGTCTTGTCTATTCCATAGTTGGTTTTTGGAACGGTACCTGTGCTTATATCAAACTCTGGTTTGATGCATCACCCCACCTCTCCTTCCCCCTTAAGCAGGCATAAGAGTGTTTTCTAAATGTGAGACTCTGTTCTCTTTCCTAACTCAGTTCATGTGTAGCCATGTTTACAGGATCTTCCTAAGTGATATCTTATGATAAGTTTCTTTTCCTGTGTGACTTATTTCACTTAGAATCATCGTACCTGAATCCACTCATTTTGCTGCTACTGGTCTTATGACATTGATTTCATGGCTGAGGGATATTCCATCGTACATAAGTTCCACAATTTTTTGAACCATTTTTATATTTCCTGGGATATTTAAGGTGTACCCAAGTTGAGATTCTTGTAAGCAGTGCAGCCCTAAATTTGGGGGTGGATCTGTCTTATTGATTTTCAGCTTTCCCATGGTAGATTCCCTAGACTGGAAGTGCCCTTGGCTCTGTAGCTCTGTTGTTTACTTGTTTTAGGGAACACAATGCACCCCTCCAGTGAGGCATTTGGCAACTTACATCCCGCCCATCAGCATAACAAGGCTCCCTGTTCTCCAGGGCCTGTCTTGCCTTTCTGGTTTTTACACATTTTGTGGATGTCCCTTTGGACCGGTGGGAAGTGATACTTCTTTGTTGTGCAGATTTGCATTGCCCGCTTGCTTGCTTGGCCAAAAAGGGCGTATGCGTTTTCTCCTGAATATATTCAGGAGAAAACGCATACGCCCTTTTTGGCCAAGTGCATCATTGTCGAAGTTGTGCCCCTCTTCCTGTGCTTTACAGGCGATGCCAACGTACCTCTTGAAATCTGTTTTCTGCTTTTCTGCCTCACTTTCGAGTCCGCCTCGTTGCCTTCCCTCAACAGATTTTTGGACGATAGTTGTCCTTTATTACTCTGACAGTTTGTGAGTTGCGGTGCCCCTGAGCTCCATTTTTCAACTCGTTTTTTGTGAGCTGAACGCAAGTCCAAAATTTTGGTTCAGGACCTATACTGGTTCCCGGTGGGTGGCTGAGACTTTGATTAATTCTTCTTCCTGCCGGGAAGTTAGAGTGACATGTGCCCATCCAAATGCCTAACAGCTACTCTCTCATTGGTTCTCCCTCTTCCCTTTCATCCTCTGCCAAATTGGCAACCTTTGCGAACCAGGAGGTTAAAGGGGCTGTCTCTCCAAGTTGGGAGATTGATAGTAAAGCAGTTGGAAAGTCAAACCGGAGCACCAGGAGTGGGACTCTTCGTTGAGTTTTAGAAACCTTTCGTATTCACAGTGTGTCCATTCTCTAGGTTTCCCGTACATGTTATAGCTGTAGTAATATTCCCTTCAACCTGGAGAGTTGGGACCCATGGAATGGGTGCCATGCATTACTGCTTTAAAGGGTCTGCATTTGCTCACCCAATCTCACCAATCCTCAAGCCAATTGTCCAGCCTCATGCCACATCCAGCTGTCATTGTAGATAGGGTCATGCCAGGTTGCATCAGAGTCCCTGAAGGAATTGTAAAGAATTTCCCTGTTTCTTTGTTTTGTTTTTGAAATTCCTTTTTATAGTGGGTTTGAGCTGATTCTCACTGCCATGTTTATGCCAGTCTAGACACACTTGATTCCCTTACGGAGACATATCAATACATAGGTTTTAAGATTCTTACTAGTCAGATATATTCCTCTGCAGTTAATATGGGGATTTGAGTCCCTTTCACTGAGGAAGGTGTAGGTCTTGTCTATTCCATAGTTGGTTTTTGGAACGGTACCTGTGCTTATATCAAACTCTGGTTTGATGCATCACCCCACCTCTCCTTCCCCCTTAAGCAGGCATAAGAGTGTTTTCTAAATGTGAGACTCTGTTCTCTTGCCTAACTCAGTTCATGTGTAGCCATGTTTACAGGATCTTCCTAAGTGATATCTTATGATAAGTTTCTTTTTCTGTGTGACTTATTTCACTTAGAATCATCGTACCTGAATCCACTCATTTTGCTGCTACTGGTCTTATGACATTGATTTCATGGCTGAGGGATATTCCATCGTACATAAGTTCCACAATTTTTTGAACCATTTTTATATTTCCTGCGATATTTAAGGTGTACCTAAGTTGAGGTTCTTGTAAGCAGTGCAGCCCTATATTTGAGGGTGGCTCTGTCTTACTGATATTCAGTTTTCCCAAGGTAGATTCCCTAGACTGGAAGTGCCCTTGGCTCTGTAGCTCTGTTGTTTACTTGTTTTAGGGAACACAATGCACCCCTCCAGTGAGGCATTTGGCAACTTACATCCCGCCCATCAGCATAACAAGGCTCCCTGTTCTCCAGGGCCTGTCTTGCCTTTCTGGTTTTTACACATTTTGTGGATGTCCCTTTGGACTGGTGGGAAGTGATACTTCTTTGTTGTGCAGATTTGCCTTGCCCCCTTGCTTGCTTGGCCAAAAAGGGCGTATGCGTTTTCTCCTGAATATATTCAGGAGAAAACGCATACGCCCTTTTTGGCCAAGTGCATCATTGTCGAAGTTGTGCCCCTCTTCCTGTGCTTTAAAGGCGATTCCAACGTACCTCTTGAAATCTGTTTCCTGCTATTCTGCCTCGCATTCGAGTCCGCCTCGTTGTCTTCCCTCAACAGATTTTTGGACGATAGTTGGCCTTGATTACTCTGCCAGTTTGTGAATTGCTGTGCCCCTGAGCTCCATTTTTCAACTCGTTTTTTGTGAGGTGAACGCAAGTCCAAAATTTTGGTTCAGGACCTATACTGGTTCCCGGTGGGTGGCTCAGTCTTTGGTTAATTCTTGTTCCTGCCGGGAAATTCGCGTGACATGTGCCCATCCAAATGCCTAACAGCTACTCTCTCATTGGTTCTCCCTCTTCCCTTTCATCCTCTGCCAAATTGGCAACCTGTGCGAACCAGGAGGTTAAATGGGCTGTCTCTCCAAGTTGGGAGATTGATAGTAAAGCAGTTGGAAAATCCAACCGGAGCACCAGGGGAGGGACTATTCATTGAATTTTAGAAACCTTTCGTATTCACAGTGTGTCCATTCTCTACGTTTCCCTTACATGTTATAGCTGTAGTAATATTCCCTTCAACCTGGAGAGTTGGGACCCATGGAATGGGTGCCATGCATTACTGCATTAAAGGGTCTGCATTTGCTCACCCAGTCTCACCAATCCTCTCAGTCCCAAGGTCAAGCCTCATGCCACATCCAGCTGTCATTGTAGATAGGGTCATTGCAGGTTGCATCAGAGACCCTGAAGGAATTGTAAAGAATTTCCCTGTTTGTTTGTTTTGTTTTTGAAATTCCTTTTTAGAGTGGGTTTGAGCTGATTCTCGCTGCCATGTTTATGCCGGTCTAGACACACTTGATTCCCTTACGGAGACATATCAATACATAGGTTTTAAGATTCTTACTAGTCAGATCTATTCCTCTGCAGGAAATATGGGGTTTTGAGTCCCTTTCACTGAGGAATGTGTAGGTCTGGTCTATTCCATAGTTGGTTTTTGGAACGGTACCTGTGCTTATATCAAACTCTGGTTTGATGCATCACCCCACCTCTCCTTTCCCCTTAAGCAGGCATAAGAGTGTTTTCTAAATGTGAGACTCTGTTCTCTTGCCTAACTCAGTTCATGTGTAGCCATGTTTACAGGATCTTCCTAAGTGATATCTTATGATAAGTTTCTTTTTCTGTGTGACTTATTTCACTTAGAATCATCGTACCTGAATCCACTCATTTTGCTGCTACTGGTCTTATGACATTGATTTCATGGCTGAGGGAGATTCCATCGTACGTAAGTTCCACAATTTTTTGAACCATTTTTATATTTCCTGGGATATTTAAGGTGTAGCCAAGTTGAGGTTCTTGTAAGCAGTGCAGCCCTAAATTTGGTCGTGGCTCTGTCTTATTGATTTTCAGTTTTCCCAAGGTATATTCCCTACACTGGAAGTGCTCTTGGCTCCGTAGCTCTGTTTTTTACTTGTTTTAGGGAACACAATGCACTCCTCCAGTGAGGCAGTTGGCAACTTACATCCCGCCCATCAGCATAAAAAGGCTCCCTGTTCTCCAGGGCCTGTCTTGCCTTTCTGGTTTTTACACATTTTGTGGATGTCCCTTTTGACCGGACGGAAGTGATACTTCTTTGTAGTGCAGATTTGCATTGCCCGCTTGCTTGCTTGGCCAAAATGGGCATATGCGTTTTCTCCTGAATATATTCAGGAGAAAACGCATACACCCTTTTTGGCCAAGTGCATCATTGTCGAAGTTGTGCCCCTCTTCCTGTGCTTTAAAGGCGATTCCAACGTACCTCTTGAAATCTGTTTCCTGCTATTCTGCCTCGCATTCGAGTCCGCCTCGTTGTCTTCCCTCAACAGATTTTTGGACGATAGTTGGCCTTGATTACTCTGCCAGTTTGTGAATTGCTGTGCCCCTGAGCTCCATTTTTCAACTCGTTTTTTGTGAGGTGAACGCAAGTCCAAAATTTTGGTTCAGGACCTATACTGGTTCCCGGTGGGTGGCTCAGTCTTTGGTTAATTCTTGTTCCTTCCGGGAAATTCGCGTGACATGTGCCCATCCAAATGCCTAACAGCTACTCTCTCATTGGTTCTCCCTCTTCCCTTTCATCCTCTGCCAAATTGGCAACCTGTGCGAACCAGGAGGTTAAATGGGCTGTCTCTCCAAGTTGGGAGATTGATAGTAAAGCAGTTGGAAAATCCAATCGGAGCACCAGGGGAGGGACTATTCATTGAATTTTAGAAACCTTTCGTATTCACAGTGTGTCCATTCTCTACGTTTCCCTTACATGTTATAGCTGTAGTAATATTCCCTTCAACCTGGAGAGTTGGGACCCATGGAATGGGTGCCATGCATTACTGCATTAAAGGGTCTGCATTTGCTCACCCAGTCTCACCAATCCTCTCAGTCCCAAGGTCAAGCCTCATGCCACATCCAGCTGTCATTGTAGATAGGGTCATTGCAGGTTGCATCAGAGACCCTGAAGGAATTGTAAAGAATTTCCCTGTTTGTTTGTTTTGTTTTTGAAATTCCTTTTTAGAGTGGGTTTGAGCTGATTCTCGCTGCCATGTTTATGCCGGTCTAGACACACTTGATTCCCTTACGGAGACATATCAATACATAGGTTTTAAGATTCTTACTAGTCAGATCTATTCCTCTGCAGGAAATATGGGGTTTTGAGTCCCTTTCACTGAGGAATGTGTAGGTCTGGTCTATTCCATAGTTGGTTTTTGGAACGGTACCTGTGCTTATATCAAACTCTGGTTTGATGCATCACCCCACCTCTCCTTTCCCCTTAAGCAGGCATAAGAGTGTTTTCTAAATGTGAGACTCTGTTCTCTTGCCTAACTCAGTTCATGTGTAGCCATGTTTACAGGATCTTCCTAAGTGATATCTTATGATAAGTTTCTTTTTCTGTGTGACTTATTTCACTTAGAATCATCGTACCTGAATCCACTCATTTTGCTGCTACTGGTCTTATGACATTGATTTCATGGCTGAGGGAGATTCCATCGTACGTAAGTTCCACAATTTTTTGAACCATTTTTATATTTCCTGGGATATTTAAGGTGTAGCCAAGTTGAGGTTCTTGTAAGCAGTGCAGCCCTAAATTTGGTCGTGGCTCTGTCTTATTGATTTTCAGTTTTCCCAAGGTATATTCCCTACACTGGAAGTGCTCTTGGCTCCGTAGCTCTGTTTTTTACTTGTTTTAGGGAACACAATGCACTCCTCCAGTGAGGCAGTTGGCAACTTACATCCCGCCCATCAGCATAAAAAGGCTCCCTGTTCTCCAGGGCCTGTCTTGCCTTTCTGGTTTTTACACATTTTGTGGATGTCCCTTTTGACCGGACGGAAGTGATACTTCTTTGTAGTGCAGATTTGCATTGCCCGCTTGCTTGCTTGGCCAAAATGGGCATATGCGTTTTCTCCTGAATATATTCAGGAGAAAACGCATACACCCTTTTTGGCCAAGTGCATCATTGTCGAAGTTGTGCCCCTCTTCCTATGCTTTACAGGTGATTCCAACGTACCTCTTGAAATCTGTTTCCTGCTATTCTGCCTCGCTTTCGAGTCTGCCTCGATGCCTTCCCTGAACAGATTTTTGGACGATAGTTGTCCTTTATTACTCTGCCAGTTTTTGAGTTGCTGTGCCCCTGAGCTCCATTTTTCAACTCGTTTTTTGTGAGCTGAACACAAGTCCAAAATATTGGTTCAGGACCTATACTTGTTCCCGGTGGGTGGCTGAGACTTTGGTTAATTCTTTTTCCTGCCAGGAAATTAGAGTGACATGTGCCCATCCAAATGCCTAACAGCTACTCTCTCATTGGTTCTCCCTCTTCCCTTTCATCCTCTGCCAAATTGGCAACCTGTGCGAACCAGGAGGTTAAAGGGTGTGTCCCTCCAAGTTGGGAGATTGATAGTAAAGCAGTTGGAAAGTCAAACCGGAGCACCAGGAGAGGGACTATTCGTTGAGATTTAAAGACCTTTCGTATTCACAGTGTGTTCATTCTCTAGCTTTCCCTTACATGTTATAGCTGTAGTAATATTCCCTTCAACCTGGAGAGTTGGGACCCATGGAATGGGTGCCATGCATTATTGCTTTAAAGGGTCTGCATATGCTCACCCAATCTCACCAATCCTCTCAGTCCCAAGTGTCCAGCCTCATGCCACATCCAGCTGTCATTGTAGATAGTGTCATTCCAGGTTGCATCAGAGACCCTGAAAGAATTGTAAAGAATTTCCCTGTTTCTTTCTTTTGTATTTGAAATTCCATTTTATAATGGGTATGAGCTGATTCTCGCTGCCATGTTTATGCCAGTCTAGACACACTTGATTCCCTTACGGAGACATATCAATACATAGGATTTAAAATTCTTAGTAGTCAAATCTATTCCTCTGCGGGAAATATGGGGTTTTGATTCCCTTTCACTGAGGAAGGTGTAGGTCTTGTCTATTCCATAGTTGGTTTTTGGAACGGTACCTGTGCTTATATCAAACTCTAGTTTTATGCATCACCCCACCTCTCCTTCCCCCTTAAGCAGGCATAAGAGTTTTTTCTAAATGTGAGACTCTGTTCTCTTGCCTAACTCAGTTCATGTGTAGCCATGTTTACAGGATCTTCCTAAGTGATATCTTATGATAAGTTTCTTTTTCTGTGTGACTTATTTCACTTAGAATCATCGTACCTGAATCCACTCATTTTGCTGCTACTGGTCTTATGACACTGATTTCATGGCTGATGGATATTCCATCGTACGGAAGTTCCACAATTTTTTGAACCATTTTTATATTTCCTGGGATATTTAAGGGGTACCCAAGTTGAGGTTCCTTTAAGCAGTGCAGCCCTAAATTTGGGTGTGGCTCTGTCTTATTGATTTTCAGTTTTCCCAAGGTATATTCCCTAGACTGGAAGTGCCCTTGGCTCTGTAGCTCTGTTGTTTTCTTGGTGCATTCCTCTGTTGATGGACATTTTCGTAGCTTCCAAGTATTGTCTATGGTAAATATTGCTGGAGTGCAGGATTTTCAGCCTGTATCTTTTATTATGGTTTTGATTTCTTTTGCAGTACGCGGGCCTCTCACTGCGGTGGCCCCTCCCATTGCAGAGCCGAGGCTCCGGATGCACAGGCCCAGCAGCCATAGCTCACGGGACCAGCCTCTCCACGGCATGTGGGATCTTCCCGGACCGGGGCACGAACCCGTGTCCCCTGCATCGGCAGGCGGACTCTCAACGTCTGCGCCACCAGGGAAGCCCAGCCTGTTTAGTTTTGATTCTCATCCTGTCAGGCGATAGGCCCAGCAGTGGGTATGCTTGATTGAATGGTAGCTCAGTATTTACCTTTCCAAGGCACCTCCTTTGTGTTTTCCTTACTGGCTCTTACCATGTCCCACGTTGAACCAAGGGTAGGCATTTCTCCTCAAACCCTTCAGCATTTACTGTTTGCAGAATTTTTGCTGATGGCCATTCTGACTGGTGTGAGCTGATAGGTTTTTTGTAATTTGGATTTGCATGTCTTGAATTATTCCTAGTGTTCAGCATTTTTCCACGCCTTTTTAAAGTTCTGTTAAAATAACAGAAAGAAACAGAGAGTACAATTAACCTCTGGAAATTGTCTTCTTGAAAGGTTGCCCTCTTTTGAATGTTTTGGTCAATTTTCGAACCCAGGATTGTTTCTGAGGTCAGGTGTCATTCATAGGCCTGTAATGAGTGTGAATATTTAGTGAGCATGAGCACTGGGTTTAAAGCTGCTGTTTTGGGAAATGGCCACAAGGCGGCAGCATTTCTCCATTCCCAAATCTGGTTCCTAGGGCAGCAGAGCCTTTCTGGAAGTCCTGTTCCTAGGTTGGAAATTAAAATGGAATGTGCCAGGAGAAACCCCAATAAGTTTATGTCACATTACTTCTTGTTTTAGTTTTTTTAATCGGGGTAATGTTTAGAATACTGTTTGTCCTCAGTGTACACAATCTGGTTCATTTGTGCATAACATATATATATATATATATATATATATATATATATTCATGTACAGAGCCAGTTCCCATGTAAATTATTGCAGAGTTTTTCATAGACATCCCTTGCTATATGGTCGGTCTTTCTGTTATATGTATTTAATAGGTATTTGTACACGTATGGTAACCCTAATCTTAATTTTTCCATTCCCCCCACCTGTTCTTTTAGGTAAGCATAGTTTGTTTTCTAAGCCTGTGAGTGTCTTTCTCTGTGGAAATATGTTCATTTGTGTCAGTTGTTAGATAACGCCTATAAGTGATATCATAGGATATGTCTTTTGCTTTCCGACTTACCTTATGTTCTGTGATTATCTCTAGGCTCATCTATGGTGCCTCAAAGAGCAGTGTTTCATTGTTTTCCATGGCTAATATTCCATTGTGTACATGGACCACTTCTTTTTCCACTCATCTGGTGATGGACATTTTGGTTGCTTCCGTGTCTTGGCTATTGTGAAAATTCCTGCAGTGCAGCTGCTGAAGCCTGTGCCTTCTCGACTCTGAACTTCTCAGGTGAGAGTCTCAGCGGTGGGCCTGCTGAATGGAATGGTGGCTCAATTTTTACTTTGAAACACAGCTCCTTTCTGTTCTCATTATTGGCTGTTACCACTTTACATCTCACCAGCAGCTAGAGGGTACACAGTTCTCTAAAACCCCTTCAGCATTTGTTGTGTGCAGACTTTTAGCTGATGGTAGTTGGCATGTGTGAGTTGAAACCTTTTTGGAGGTTAGATTTGCATGAGTCTAATAATTCCTGATGTTGAGCTTTTATCCATTTTCCTCTTTTTTGAAAATGAGTGAGTAAAACTTACCCCTCCATACTATGTCCTTGAAAATTGTGCCAGTTTGGAATTTTTTTGGCCATTCCCTACCTCCGCACAATTATGTAGGGCAGGTGTCCTTTACAGCCCTGAGTCCTTGTGAATGTTAAGTGACCATTAGCTGTGGGTTTAATGCCGCTCTTGCGGGAAACGGCCACAAGGCGGCAGCATTTCTACATTTCCAACTCTGGGTTTTTGGGCAACAGAGCTTTCCTGGAAATCGTGTTAGTAAGCTGCAAATTAGAGTGGAATGTGCCAGTGCAAACCCCCAAGAGCTTATATCTCCTAAATTGTTGTTTGTTTATTAAATTTAATTTTTATTAATTATCAGAGCAAATTTGATACAAATGTAGATTCTCCTAGGTGTACAGTTTCTGGTTCATCCTATCAATGTATCTGTCTATTCCTCTTTCGATCCTTTCCCGTGGATGTTATTATAGGGTGTTGAGTAGACCTCTCTTCGTATTCCATAGGCACTTTGTGATTATACATTTCATAAGTATTAGTGCATATCTGTTAACCCCCATGTCCTAGTTCATACATTCCTTATTCCTTTCCATTTGGTTAAACATTAATTGGTTTTCTGAATCTATGTGTGTCCATCTCTTGGAAATTATTTCATGGGTATCAATTTTTAGGTAACACCTATAAGTGATGTCCTAAGATGTCTGTCTTTCGGTTTCTTTCTTACTTCAAGTTGGGTGATTATCTCTCGATCCTTCTATGATGGTGCCAACGGCACTGTTCCATGCTTTTTCATGGCTAATATTCCATTGTGTACATGGACGACTTCTTCTTGGTGCATTTTTCCGTTGATGGACATTTCGGTTTCTTCCAGGTCTTGGCTATGGTACGTGTTGCTGCAGTGCAGGATTGCCAGCCTGTGTCTTTTCGATTCTCGTCTAATCAGGTGAAAGGCCCATGAGTGGGCCTACCAGATCACATGGTAGCTCCATATTTACCCTTAAACGCACCTCCATTCTGTTCTCACTACTGGCTGTGACCAGGTTTCATCCCACCAGCAGCTAAAGGGTACGCGGTTCTCTAAAACCCCTTCAGCATTTATTCTTTGTAGACTTTTTGGCTGATGACCATTCTGACGGCTGTGAGGTGAACTTTTTTGTACACTGGATTTGCATGGCTTTATTGATTCCTGATGTTCAGCCTTTTTCCATTCCCATTTTGTTAACAAAAAAGAAAGAAAGTAAAAGAAACAGAAGACAAATGTGCATAAACTATGCCTCTTGAAACTGTCGTTTTGAAATATGGACGTCTTTTGAATGTTTTGATTGATATACGACCCCAGGATTTTTTTTCAGGGAGGTGTCATTTACAGGCCTGCAATTATTTTGAATATCAACTGACCATTAGCGCTGGGATTAAAGCTGCTGTTGTGTGAAACGGCCACAAGGTGGCAGCAGTTCTCCTGTACCAAACCCGGTTACTAGGGCAACAGAACCTCAATGGAAGTCGTGTTCCAGGTTGTAATTTAGAATGGAATGTATCAGGAAAGCCCCTTCAATTTATGTCTCACTATTTCTTGTTTGTTTTTTTTAATTTAATTTTTATTTTTTATCACAGCAAGTTTGATTACAATGTTTGGCTTGTTGTAGGTGTGCACCATGTGGTTCTTTTACACATATACATATGTGTGTTCTTCCTGGGATCCTTGTCCCATGTACGTTATGACAGAATGTTGAGTAGTCTTCTCTTGGTATTCCGTAGGTCTTTGGTGATTATATAGTTCACCTGTGTTTGTATATGTCTGTTAACCCCAATATCCTAATGTATCCAATCCTCACACCTTTCCATTGGTGAACCATAAGTTTGTTTAATGAATCTGTGATTGCCCTTCTCTGTGGAAATATCTTCACCGGTATCAATTTTTAGGTAACACCTATAAGTGATATCATACGATATGTGTCTCTCTCTTTCTGACTTAGTTCGAGTCGCGTGACTACCTCTAGACTCATCTACGGTGCTGCACATGGCATTGTGTCCTTTTTTCCCTTGGCTAATATTCCCTCTGTACATGTACCAGTTCTTCTTTGTCCACTCATCTGTTGATGGACTTTTTGGTTGCTTCCATGTCTTGGCTATTGTAATCGAGCGGCAATGCACATTTGCCTGCCTGTGTCTTTCCAATTCTGTCTTCTTAGGTGATAGGCCCAGGAGTGGGCCTGCTGGATCATACAGTAGCAAAATGTTTACTTTACAAAGGCACCTCCATTCTGTTCTCATTAGTGGCTCTTACCAGGTTACGTCCCTCTTAAAGTTGAGGGTATGCACTTCTCCACAACACCTTCAGCATTTACTGTTTGTAGTGTTTTTTTGCTGATGTATATTCTGACCAGTGTGAGCTGATATACCTCTTTGGGGTTGGATTTGCATGCGTCTCATAAACCCTTGAAATTGAGCTTTCTGGCATGTCCTTTTTTTCTTCAAACTGTGAGTACAGCTTACCTCTTCAAATTGTTTTCGTGAAGTGTGTGTGACATTTAGAAATATTTTGGCCATTACCTCCCTCAAGACATTTTGTGGGCAGGTTTCATTTATAGCCCTCCAGTACTGGTGCATATGAAGTGACCCTTAGCACAGGTTTTAAAGCTGCTGTTGCAGGTAACGGCCAGAGGGCGGCAGCATTTCTTTCATTATGTCTTTTGCTTTCCGACTTACCTCATGTTCTGTGATTATCTCTAGGCAGCATTTCTGCTTTTCCCAATCTGGTAACTAGGCGAACAGACCTTCCTGGCAGTGGTGTTCCTCGGTTATATATTAGAGTGGAATGTGCCCGGAGAAACCCCCAAATGCTGATGTCTCCTTACTTATGTTTGCTTTCTAAATTGAATTTATATTTCTTTATTGGAGTCATATTCCATTGCGTACATGGACCACTTCTTCTTGGTGCATTCCTCTGTTGATGGACATTTTCGTAGCTTCCAAGTGTTGTCTATGGTAAATATTGCTGGAGTGCAGGATTTTCAGCCTGTATCTTTTTTTATGGTTTTGATTTCTTTTGCGGTACGCGGGCCTCTCACTGCGGTGGCCCCTCCCGTTGCAGAGCAGAGGCTCCGGATGCACAGGCCCAGCAGCCATAGCTCACGGGACCAGCCTCTCCACGGCATGTGGGATCTTCCCGGACCGGGGCACGAACCCGTGTCCCCTGCATCGGCAGGCGGACTCTCAACGTCTGTGCCACCAGGGAAGCCCAGCCTGTTTAGTTTTGATTCTCATCCTGTCAGGCGATAGGCCCAGCAGTGGGTATGCTTGATTGAATGGTAGCTCAGTATTTACCTTTCCAAGGCACCTCCTTTGTGTTTTCCTTACTGGCTCTTACCATGTCCCACGTTGAACCAAGGGTAGGCGTTTCTCCTCAAACCCTTCAGCATTTACTGTTTGCAGAATTTTTGCTGATGGCCATTCTGACTGGTGTGAGCTGATAGGTTTTTTGTAATTTGGATTTGCATGTCTTGAATTATTCCTAGTGTTCAGCATTTTTCCACGCCTTTTTAAAGTTCTGTTAAAATAACAGAAAGAAACAGAGAGTACAATTAACCTCTGGAAATTGTCTTCTTGAAAGGTTGCCCTCTTTTGAATGTTTTGGTCAATTTTCGAACCCAGGATTGTTTCTGAGGTCAGGTGTCATTCATAGGCCTGTAATGAGTGTGAATATTTAGTGAGCATGAGCACTGGGTTTAAAGCTGCTGTTTTGGGAAATGGCCACAAGGCGGCAGCATTTCTCCATTCCCAAATCTGGTTCCTAGGGCAGCAGAGCCTTTCTGGAAGTCCTGTTCCTAGGTTGGAAATTAAAATGGAATGTGCCAGGAGAAACCCCAATAAGTTTATGTCACATTACTTCTTGTTTTAGTTTTTTTAATCGGGGTAATGTTTAGAATACTGTTTGTCCTCAGTGTACACAATCTGGTTCATTTGTGCATAACATATATATATATATATATATATATATATATATATTCATGTACAGAGCCAGTTCCCATGTAAATTATTGCAGAGTTTTTCATAGACATCCCTTGCTATATGGTCGGTCTTTCTGTTATATGTATTTAATAGGTATTTGTACACGTATGGTAACCCTAATCTTAATTTTTCCATTCCCCCCACCTGTTCTTTTAGGTAAGCATAGTTTGTTTTCTAAGCCTGTGAGTGTCTTTCTCTGTGGAAATATGTTCATTTGTGTCAGTTGTTAGATAACGCCTATAAGTGATATCATAGGATATGTCTTTTGCTTTCCGACTTACCTCATGTTCTGTGATTATCTCTAGGCTCATCTATGGTGCCTCAAAGAGCAGTGTTTCATTGTTTTCCATGGCTAATATTCCATTGTGTACATGGACCACTTCTTTTTCCACTCATCTGGTGATGGACATTTTGGTTGCTTCCGTGTCTTGGCTATTGTGAAAATTCCTGCAGTGCAGCTGCTGAAGCCTGTGCCTTCTCGACTCTGAACTTGTCAGGTGAGAGTCTCAGCGGTGGGCCTGCTGAATGGAATGGTGGCTCAATTTTTACTTTGAAACACAGCTCCTTTCTGTTCTCATTATTGGCTGTTACCACTTTACATCTCACCAGCAGCTAGAGGGTACACAGTTCTCTAAAACCCCTTCAGCATTTGTTGTGTGCAGACTTTTAGCTGATGGTAGTTGGCATGTGTGAGTTGAAACCTTTTTGGAGGTTAGATTTGCATGAGTCTAATAATTCCTGATGTTGAGCTTTTATCCATTTTCCTCTTTTTTGAAAATGAGTGAGTAAAACTTACCCCTCCATACTATGTCCTTGAAAATTGTGCCAGTTTGGAATTTTTTTGGCCATTCCCTACCTCCGCACAATTATGTAGGGCAGGTGTCCTTTACAGCCCTGAGTCCTTGTGAATGTTAAGTGACCATTAGCTGTGGGTTTAATGCCGCTCTTGCGGGAAACGGCCACAAGGCGGCAGCATTTCTACATTTCCAACTCTGGGTTTTTGGGCAACAGAGCTTTCCTGGAAATCGTGTTAGTAAGCTGCAAATTAGAGTGGAATGTGCCAGTGCAAACCCCCAAGAGCTTATATCTCCTAAATTGTTGTTTGTTTATTAAATTTAATTTTTATTAATTATCAGAGCAAATTTGATACAAATGTAGATTCTCCTAGGTGTACAGTTTCTGGTTCATCCTATCAATGTATCTGTCTATTCCTCTTTCGATCCTTTCCCGTGGATGTTATTATAGGGTGTTGAGTAGACCTCTCTTCGTATTCCATAGGCACTTTGTGATTATACATTTCATAAGTATTAGTGCATATCTGTTAACCCCCATGTCCTAGTTCATACATTCCTTATTCCTTTCCATTTGGTTAAACATTAATTGGTTTTCTGAATCTATGTGTGTCCATCTCTTGGAAATTATTTCATGGGTATCAATTTTTAGGTAACACCTATAAGTGATGTCCTAAGATGTCTGTCTTTCAGTTTCTTTCTTACTTCAAGTTGGGTGATTATCTCTCGATCCTTCTATGATGGTGCCAACGGCACTGTTCCATGCTTTTTCATGGCTAATATTCCATTGTGTACATGGACGACTTCTTCTTGGTGCATTTTTCCGTTGATGGACATTTCGGTTTCTTCCAGGTCTTGGCTATGGTACGTGTTGCTGCAGTGCAGGATTGCCAGCCTGTGTCTTTTCGATTCTCGTCTAATCAGGTGAAAGGCCCATGAGTGGGCCTACCAGATCACATGGTAGCTCCATATTTACCCTTAAACGCACCTCCATTCTGTTCTCACTACTGGCTGTGACCAGGTTTCATCCCACCAGCAGCTAAAGGGTACGCGGTTCTCTAAAACCCCTTCAGCATTTATTCTTTGTAGACTTTTTGGCTGATGACCATTCTGACGGCTGTGAGGTGAACTTTTTTGTACACTGGATTTGCATGGCTTTATTGATTCCTGATGTTCAGCCTTTTTCCATTCCCATTTTGTTAACAAAAAAGAAAGAAAGTAAAAGAAACAGAAGACAAATGTGCATAAACTATGCCTCTTGAAACTGTCGTTTTGAAATATGGACGTCTTTTGAATGTTTTGATTGATATACGACCCCAGGATTTTTTTTCAGGGAGGTGTCATTTACAGGCCTGCAATTATTTTGAATATCAACTGACCATTAGCGCTGGGATTAAAGCTGCTGTTGTGTGAAACGGCCACAAGGTGGAAGCAGTTCTCCTGTACCAAACCCGGTTACTAGGGCAACAGAACCTCAATGGAAGTCGTGTTCCAGGTTGTAATATAGAATGGAATGTATCAGGAAAGCCCCTTCAATTTATGTCTCACTATTTCTTGTTTGTTTTTTTTTAATTTAATTTTTATTTTTTATCACAGCAAGTTTGATTACAATGTTTGGCTTGTTGTAGGTGTGCACCATGTGGTTCTTTTACACATATACATATGTGTGTTCTTCCTGGGATCCTTGTCCCATGTACGTTATGACAGAATGTTGAGTAGTCTTCTCTTGGTATTCCGTAGGTCTTTGGTGATTATATAGTTCACCTGTGTTTGTATATGTCTGTTAACCCCAATATCCTAATGTATCCAATCCTCACACCTTTCCATTGGTGAACCATAAGTTTGTTTAATGAATCTGTGATTGCCCTTCTCTGTGGAAATATCTTCACTGCTATCAATTTTTAGGTAACACCTATAAGTGATATCATACGATATGTGTCTCTCTCTTTCTGACTTAGTACGAGTCGCGTGACTACCTCTAGACTCATCTACGGTGCTGCACATGGCATTGTGTCCTTTTTTCCCTTGGCTAATATTCCCTCTGTACATGTACCAGTTCTTCTTTGTCCACTCATCTGTTGATGGACTTTTTGGTTGCTTCCATGTCTTGGCTATTGTAATAGAGCGGCAATGCACATTTGCCTGCCTGTGTCTTTCCAATTCTGTCTTCTTAGGTGATAGGCCCAGGAGTGGGCCTGCTGGATCATACAGTAGCAAAATGTTTACTTTACAAAGGCACCTCCATTCTGTTCTCATTAGTGGCTCTTACCAGGTTACGTCCCTCTTAAAGTTGAGGGTATGCACTTCTCCACAACACCTTCAGCATTTACTGTTTGTAGTGTTTTTTTGCTGATGTATATTCTGACCAGTGTGAGCTGATATACCTCTTTGGGGTTGGATTTGCATGCGTCTCATAAACCCTTGAAATTGAGCTTTCTGGCATGTCCTTTTTTTCTTCAAACTGTGAGTACAGCTTACCTCTTCAAATTGTTTTCGTGAAGTGTGTGTGACATTTAGAAATATTTTGGCCATTACCTCCCTCAAGACATTTTGTGGGCAGGTTTCATTTATAGCCCTCCAGTACTGGTGCATATGAAGTGACCCTTAGCACAGGTTTTAAAGCTGCTGTTGCAGGTAACGGCCAGAGGGCGGCAGCATTTCTTTCATTATGTCTTTTGCTTTCCGACTTACCTCATGTTCTGCGATTATCTCTAGGCAGCATTTCTGCTTTTCCCAATCTGGTAACTAGGCGAGCAGACCTTCCTGGCAGTGGTGTTCCTCGGTTATATATTAGAGTGGAATGTGCCCGGAGAAACCCCCAAATGCTGATGTCTCCTTACTTATGTTTGCTTTCTAAATTGAATTTATATTTTTTTATTGGAGTCATATTCCATTGCGTACATGGACCACTTCTTCTTGGTGCATTCCTCTGTTGATGGACATTTTCGTAGCTTCCAAGTGTTGTCTATGGTAAATATTGCTGGAGTGCAGGATTTTCAGCCTGTATCTTTTTTTATGGTTTTGATTTCTTTTGCGGTACGCGGGCCTCTCACTGCGGTGGCCCCTCCCGTTGCAGAGCAGAGGCTCCGGATGCACAGGCCCAGCAGCCATAGCTCACGGGACCAGCCTCTCCACGGCATGTGGGATCTTCCCGGACCGGGGCACGAACCCGTGTCCCCTGCATCGGCAGGCGGACTCTCAACGTCTGCGCCACCAGGGAAGCCCAGCCTGTTTAGTTTTGATTCTCATCCTGTCAGGCGATAGGCCCAGCAGTGGGTATGCTTGATTGAATGGTAGCTCAGTATTTACCTTTCCAAGGCACCTCCTTTGTGTTTTCCTTACTGGCTCTTACCATGTCCCACGTTGAACCAAGGGTAGGCGTTTCTCCTCAAACCCTTCAGCATTTACTGTTTGCAGAATTTTTGCTGATGGCCATTCTGACTGGTGTGAGCTGATAGGTTTTTTGTAATTTGGATTTGCATGTCTTGAATTATTCCTAGTGTTCAGCATTTTTCCACGCCTTTTTAAAGTTCTGTTAAAATAACAGAAAGAAACAGAGAGTACAATTAACCTCTGGAAATTGTCTTCTTGAAAGGTTGCCCTCTTTTGAATGTTTTGGTCAATTTTCGAACCCAGGATTGTTTCTGAGGTCAGGTGTCATTCATAGGCCTGTAATGAGTGTGAATATTTAGTGAGCATGAGCACTGGGTTTAAAGCTGCTGTTTTGGGAAATGGCCACAAGGCGGCAGCATTTCTCCATTCCCAAATCTGGTTCCTAGGGCAGCAGAGCCTTTCTGGAAGTCCTGTTCCTAGGTTGGAAATTAAAATGGAATGTGCCAGGAGAAACCCCAATAAGTTTATGTCACATTACTTCTTGTTTTAGTTTTTTTAATCGGGGTAATGTTTAGAATACTGTTTGTCCTCAGTGTACACAATCTGGTTCATTTGTGCATAACATATATATATATATATATATATTCATGTACAGAGCCAGTTCCCATGTAAATTATTGCAGAGTTTTTCATAGACATCCCTTGCTATATGGTCGGTCTTTCTGTTATATGTATTTAATAGGTATTTGTACACGTATGGTAACCCTAATCTTAATTTTTCCATTCCCCCCACCTGTTCTTTTAGGTAAGCATAGTTTGTTTTCTAAGCCTGTGAGTGTCTTTCTCTGTGGAAATATGTTCATTTGTGTCAGTTGTTAGATAACGCCTATAAGTGATATCATAGGATATGTCTTTTGCTTTCCGACTGACCTCATGTTCTGTGATTATCTCTAGGCTCATCTATGGTGCCTCAAAGAGCAGTGTTTCATTGTTTTCCATGGCTAATATTCCATTGTGTACATGGACCACTTCTTTTTCCACTCATCTGGTGATGGACATTTTGGTTGCTTCCGTGTCTTGGCTATTGTGAAAATTCCTGCAGTGCAGCTGCTGAAGCCTGTGCCTTCTCGACTCTGAACTTCTCAGGTGAGAGTCTCAGCGGTGGGCCTGCTGAATGGAATGGTGGCTCAATTTTTACTTTGAAACACAGCTCCTTTCTGTTCTCATTATTGGCTGTTACCACTTTACATCTCACCAGCAGCTAGAGGGTACACAGTTCTCTAAAACCCCTTCAGCATTTGTTGTGTGCAGACTTTTAGCTGATGGTAGTTGGCATGTGTGAGTTGAAACCTTTTTGGAGGTTAGATTTGCATGAGTCTAATAATTCCTGATGTTGAGCTTTTATCCATTTTCCTCTTTTTTGAAAATGAGTGAGTAAAACTTACCCCTCCATACTATGTCCTTGAAAATTGTGCCAGTTTGGAATTTTTTTGGCCATTCCCTACCTCCGCACAATTATGTAGGGCAGGTGTCCTTTACAGCCCTGAGTCCTTGTGAATGTTAAGTGACCATTAGCTGTGGGTTTAATGCCGCTCTTGCGGGAAACGGCCACAAGGCGGCAGCATTTCTACATTTCCAACTCTGGGTTTTTGGGCAACAGAGCTTTCCTGGAAATCGTGTTAGTAAGCTGCAAATTAGAGTGGAATGTGCCAGTGCAAACCCCCAAGAGCTTATATCTCCTAAATTGTTGTTTGTATATTAAATTTAATTTTTATTAATTATCAGAGCAAATTTGATACAAATGTAGATTCTCCTAGGTGTACAGTTTCTGGTTCATCCTATCAATGTATCTGTCTATTCCTCTTTCGATCCTTTCCCGTGGATGTTATTATAGGGTGTTGAGTAGACCTCTCTTCGTATTCCATAGGCACTTTGTGATTATACATTTCATAAGTATTAGTGCATATCTGTTAACCCCCATGTCCTAGTTCATACATTCCTTATTCCTTTCCATTTGGTTAAACATTAATTGGTTTTCTGAATCTATGTGTGTCCGTCTCTTGGAAATTATTTCATGGGTATCAATTTTTAGGTAACACCTATAAGTGATGTCCTAAGATGTCTGTCTTTCGGTTTCTTTCTTACTTCAAGTTGGGTGATTATCTCTAGATCCTTCTATGATGGTGCCAACGGCACTGTTCCATGCTTTTTCATGGCTAATATTCCATTGTGTACATGGACGACTTCTTCTTGGTGCATTTTTCCGTTGATGGACATTTCGGTTTCTTCCAGGTCTTGGCTATGGTACGTGTTGCTGCAGTGCAGGATTGCCAGCCTGTGTCTTTTCGATTCTCGTCTAATCAGGTGAAAGGCCCATGAGTGGGCCTACCAGATCACATGGTAGCTCCATATTTACCCTTAAACGCACCTCCATTCTGTTCTCACTACTGGCTGTGACCAGGTTTCATCCCACCAGCAGCTAAAGGGTACGCGGTTCTCTAAAACCCCTTCAGCATTTATTCTTTGTAGACTTTTTGGCTGATGACCATTCTGACGGCTGTGAGGTGAACTTTTTTGTACACTGGATTTGCATGGCTTTATTGATTCCTGATGTTCAGCATTGTTCCATTCCCATTTTGTTAACAAAAAAGAAAGAAAGTAAAAGAAACAGAAGACAAATGTGCATAAACTATGCCTCTTGAAACTGTCGTTTTGAAATATGGACGTCTTTTGAATGTTTTGATCGATATACGACCCCAGGATTTTTTTTCAGGGAGGTGTCATTTACAGGCCTGCAATTATTTTGAATATCAACTGACCATTAGCGCTGGGATTAAAGCTGCTGTTGTGTGAAACGGCCACAAGGTGGCAGCAGTTCTCCTGTACCAAACCCGGTTACTAGGGCAACAGAACCTCAATGGAAGTCGTGTTCCAGGTTGTAATATAGAATGGAATGTATCAGGAAAGCCCCTTCAATTTATGTCTCACTATTTCTTGTTTGTTTTTTTTTAATTTAATTTTTATTTTTTATCACAGCAAGTTTGATTACAATGTTTGGCTTGTTGTAGGTGTGCACCATGTGGTTCTTTTACACATATACATATGTGTGTTCTTCCTGGGATCCTTGTCCCATGTACGTTATGACAGAATGTTGAGTAGTCTTCTCTTGGTATTCCGTAGGTCTTTGGTGAGTATATAGTTCACCTGTGTTTGTATATGTCTGTTAACCCCAATATCCTAATGTATCCAATCCTCACACCTTTCCATTGGTGAACCATAAGTTTGTTTAATGAATCTGTGATTGCCCTTCTCTGTGGAAATATCTTCACTGCTATCAATTTTTAGGTAACACCTATAAGTAATATCATACGATATGTGTCTCTCTCTTTCTGACTTAGTACGAGTCGCGTGACTACCTCTAGACTCATCTACGGTGCTGCACATGGCATTGTGTCCTTTTTTCCCTTGGCTAATATTCCCTCTGTACATGTACCAGTTCTTCTTTGTCCACTCATCTGTTGAGGGACTTGTTGGTTGCTTCCATGTCTTGGCTATTGTAATAGAGCGGCAATGCACATTTGCCTGCCTGTGTCTTTCCAATTCTGTCTTCTTAGGTGGTAGGCCCAGGAGTGGGCCTGCTGGATCATACAGTAGCAAAATGTTTACTTTACAAAGGCACCTCCATTCTGTTCTCATTAGTGGCTCTTACCAGGTTACGTCCCTCTTAAAGTTGAGGGTATGCACTTCTCCACAACACCTTCAGCATTTACTGTTTGTAGTGTTTTTTTGCTGATGTATATTCTGACCAGTGTGAGCTGATATACCTCTTTGGGGTTGGATTTGCATGCGTCTCATAAACCCTTGAAATTGAGCTTTCTGGCATGTCCTTTTTTTCTTCAAACTGTGAGTACAGCTTACCTCTTCAAATTGTTTTCGTGAAGTGTGTGTGACATTTAGAAATATTTTGGCCATTACCTCCCTCAAGACATTTTGTGGGCAGGTTTCATTTATAGCCCTCCAGTACTGGTGCATATGAAGTGACCCTTAGCACAGGTTTTAAAGCTGCTGTTGCAGGTAACGGCCAGAGGGCGGCAGCATTTCTTTCATTATGTCTTTTGCTTTCCGACTTACCTCATGTTCTGCGATTATCTCTAGGCAGCATTTCTGCTTTTCCCAATCTGGTAACTAGGCGAGCAGACCTTCCTGGCAGTGGTGTTCCTCGGTTATATATTAGAGTGGAATGTGCCCGGAGAAACCCCCAAATGCTGATGTCTCCTTACTTATGTTTGCTTTCTAAATTGAATTTATATTTTTTTATTGGAGTCATATTCCATTGCGTACATGGACCACTTCTTCTTGGTGCATTCCTCTGTTGATGGACATTTTCGTAGCTTCCAAGTGTTGTCTATGGTAAATATTGCTGGAGTGCAGGATTTTCAGCCTGTATCTTTTTTTATGGTTTTGATTTCTTTTGCGGTACGCGGGCCTCTCACTGCGGTGGCCCCTCCCGTTGCAGAGCAGAGGCTCCGGATGCACAGGCCCAGCAGCCATAGCTCACGGGACCAGCCTCTCCACGGCATGTGGGATCTTCCCGGACCGGGGCACGAACCCGTGTCCCCTGCATCGGCAGGCGGACTCTCAACGTCTGCGCCACCAGGGAAGCCCAGCCTGTTTAGTTTTGATTCTCATCCTGTCAGGCGATAGGCCCAGCAGTGGGTATGCTTGATTGAATGGTAGCTCAGTATTTACCTTTCCAAGGCACCTCCTTTGTGTTTTCCTTAGTGGCTCTTACCATGTCCCACGTTGAACCAAGGGTAGGCGTTTCTCCTCAAACCCTTCAGCATTTACTGTTTGCAGAATTTTTGCTGATGGCCATTCTGACTGGTGTGAGCTGATAGGTTTTTTGTAATTTGGATTTGCATGTCTTGAATTATTCCTAGTGTTCAGCATTTTTCCACGCCTTTTTAAAGTTCTGTTAAAATAACAGAAAGAAACAGAGAGTACAATTAACCTCTGGAAATTGTCTTCTTGAAAGGTTGCCCTCTTTTGAATGTTTTGGTCAATTTTCGAACCCAGGATTGTTTCTGAGGTCAGGTGTCATTCATAGGCCTGTAATGAGTGTGAATATTTAGTGAGCATGAGCACTGGGTTTAAAGCTGCTGTTTTGGGAAATGGCCACAAGGCGGCAGCATTTCTCCATTCACAAATCTGGTTCCTAGGGCAGCAGAGCCTTTCTGGAAGTCCTGTTCCTAGGTTGGAAATTAAAATGGAATGTGCCAGGAGAAACCCCAGTAAGTTTATATCACATTACTTCTTGTTTTAGTTTTTTTAATCGGGGTAATGTTTAGAATACTGTTTGTCCTCAGTGTACACAATCTGGTTCATTTGTGCATAACATATATATATATATATATATATATTCATGTACAGAGCCAGTTCCCATGTAAATTATTGCAGAGTTTTTCATAGACATCCCTTGCTATATGGTCGGTCTTTCTGTTATATGTATTTAATAGGTATTTGTACACGTATGGTAACCCTAATCTTAATTTTTCCATTCCCCCCACCTGTTCTTTTAGGTAAGCATAGTTTGTTTTCTAAGCCTGTGAGTGTCTTTCTCTGTGGAAATATGTTCATTTGTGTCAGTTGTTAGATAACGCCTATAAGTGATATCATAGGATATGTCTTTTGCTTTCCGACTGACCTCATGTTCTGTGATTATCTCTAGGCTCATCTATGGTGCCTCAAAGAGCAGTGTTTCATTGTTTTCCATGGCTAATATTCCATTGTGTACATGGACCACTTCTTTTTCCACTCATCTGGTGATGGACATTTTGGTTGCTTCCGTGTCTTGGCTATTGTGAAAATTCCTGCAGTGCAGCTGCTGAAGCCTGTGCCTTCTCGACTCTGAACTTGTCAGGTGAGAGTCTCAGCGGTGGGCCTGCTGAATGGAATGGTGGCTCAATTTTTACTTTGAAACACAGCTCCTTTCTGTTCTCATTATTGGCTGTTACCACTTTACATCTCACCAGCAGCTAGAGGGTACACAGTTCTCTAAAACCCCTTCAGCATTTGTTGTGTGCAGACTTTTAGCTGATGGTAGTTGGCATGTGTGAGTTGAAACCTTTTTGGAGGTTAGATTTGCATGAGTCTAATAATTCCTGATGTTGAGCTTTTATCCATTTTCCTCTTTTTTGAAAATGAGTGAGTAAAACTTACCCCTCCATACTATGTCCTTGAAAATTGTGCCAGTTTGGAATTTTTTTGGCCATTCCCTACCTCCGCACAATTATGTAGGGCAGGTGTCCTTTACAGCCCTGAGTCCTTGTGAATGTTAAGTGACCATTAGCTGTGGGTTTAATGCCGCTCTTGCGGGAAACGGCCACAAGGCGGCAGCATTTCTACATTTCCAACTCTGGGTTTTTGGGCAACAGAGCTTTCCTGGAAATCGTGTTAGTAAGCTGCAAATTAGAGTGGAATGTGCCAGTGCAAACCCCCAAGAGCTTATATCTCCTAAATTGTTGTTTGTTTATTAAATTTAATTTTTATTAATTATCAGAGCAAATTTGATACAAATGTAGATTCTCCTAGGTGTACAGTTTCTGGTTCATCCTATCAATGTATCTGTCTATTCCTCTTTCGATCCTTTCCCGTGGATGTTATTATAGGGTGTTGAGTAGACCTCTCTTCGTATTCCATAGGCACTTTGTGATTATACATTTCATAAGTATTAGTGCATATCTGTTAACCCCCATGTCCTAGTTCATACATTCCTTATTCCTTTCCATTTGGTTAAACATTAATTGGTTTTCTGAATCTATGTGTGTCCATCTCTTGGAAATTATTTCATGGGTATCAATTTTTAGGTAACACCTATAAGTGATGTCCTAAGATGTCTGTCTTTCGGTTTCTTTCTTACTTCAAGTTGGGTGATTATCTCTAGATCCTTCTATGATGGTGCCAACGGCACTGTTCCATGCTTTTTCATGGCTAATATTCCATTGTGTACATGGACGACTTCTTCTTGGTGCATTTTTCCGTTGATGGACATTTCGGTTTCTTCCAGGTCTTGGCTATGGTACGTGTTGCTGCAGTGCAGGATTGCCAGCCTGTGTCTTTTCGATTCTCGTCTAATCAGGTGAAAGGCCCATGAGTGGGCCTACCAGATCACATGGTAGCTCCATATTTACCCTTAAACGCACCTCCATTCTGTTCTCACTACTGGCTGTGACCAGGTTTCATCCCACCAGCAGCTAAAGGGTACGCGGTTCTCTAAAACCCCTTCAGCATTTATTCTTTGTAGACTTTTTGGCTGATGACCATTCTGACGGCTGTGAGGTGAACTTTTTTGTACACTGGATTTGCATGGCTTTATTGATTCCTGATGTTCAGCCTTTTTCCATTCCCATTTTGTTAACATAAAAGAAAGAAAGTAAAAGAAACAGAAGACAAATGTGCATAAACTATGCCTCTTGAAACTGTCGTTTTGAAATATGGACGTCTTTTGAATGTTTTGATTGATATACGACCCCAGGATTTTTTTTCAGGGAGGTGTCATTTACAGGCCTGCAATTATTTTGAATATCAACTGACCATTAGCGCTGGGATTAAAGCTGCTGTTGTGTGAAACGGCCACAAGGTGGAAGCAGTTCTCCTGTACCAAACCCGGTTACTAGGGCAACAGAACCTCAATGGAAGTCGTGTTCCAGGTTGTAATATAGAATGGAATGTATCAGGAAAGCCCCTTCAATTTATGTCTCACTATTTCTTGTTTGTTTTTTTTAATTTAATTTTTATTTTTTATCACAGCAAGTTTGATTACAATGTTTGGCTTGTTGTAGGTGTGCACCATGTGGTTCTTTTACACATATACATATGTGTGTTCTTCCTGGGATCCTTGTCCCATGTACGTTATGACAGAATGTTGAGTATTCTTCTCTTGGTATTCCGTAGGTCTTTGGTGATTATATAGTTCACCTGTGTTTGTATATGTCTGTTAACCCCAATATCCTAATGTATCCAATCCTCACACCTTTCCATTGGTGAACCATAAGTTTGTTGAATGAATCTGTGATTGCCCTTCTCTGTGGAAATATCTTCACTGCTATCAATTTTTAGGTAACACCTATAAGTAATATCATACGATATGTGTCTCTCTCTTTCTGACTTAGTACGAGTCGCGTGACTACCTCTAGACTCATCTACGGTGCTGCACATGGCATTGTGTCCTTTTTTCCCTTGGCTAATATTCCCTCTGTACATGTACCAGTTCTTCTTTGTCCACTCATCTGTTGATGGACTTTTTGGTTGCTTCCATGTCTTGGCTATTGTAATCGAGCGGCAATGCACATTTGCCTGCCTGTGTCTTTCCAATTCTGTCTTCTTAGGTGATAGGCCCAGGAGTGGGCCTGCTGGATCATACAGTAGCAAAATGTTTACTTTACAAAGGCACCTCCATTCTGTTCTCATTAGTGGCTCTTACCAGGTTACGTCCCTCTTAAAGTTGAGGGTATGCACTTCTCCACAACACCTTCAGCATTTACTGTTTGTAGTGTTTTTTTGCTGATGTATATTCTGACCAGTGTGAGCTGATATACCTCTTTGGGGTTGGATTTGCATGCGTCTCATAAACCCTTGAAATTGAGCTTTCTGGCATGTCCTTTTTTTCTTCAAACTGTGAGTACAGCTTACCTCTTCAAATTGTTTTCGTGAAGTGTGTGTGACATTTAGAAATATTTTGGCCATTACCTCCCTCAAGACATTTTGTGGGCAGGTTTCATTTATAGCCCTCCAGTACTGGTGCATATGAAGTGACCCTTAGCACAGGTTTTAAAGCTGCTGTTGCAGGTAACGGCCAGAGGGCGGCAGCATTTCTTTCATTATGTCTTTTGCTTTCCGACTTACCTCATGTTCTGTGATTATCTCTAGGCAGCATTTCTGCTTTTCCCAATCTGGTAACTAGGCGAACAGACCTTCCTGGCAGTGGTGTTCCTCGGTTATATATTAGAGTGGAATGTGCCCGGAGAAACCCCCAAATGCTGATGTCTCCTTACTTATGTTTGCTTTCTAAATTGAATTTATATTTTTTTATTGGAGTCATATTCCATTGCGTACATGGACCACTTCTTCTTGGTGCATTCCTCTGTTGATGGACATTTTCGTAGCTTCCAAGTGTTGTCTATGGTAAATATTGCTGGAGTGCAGGATTTTCAGCCTGTATCTTTTTTTATGGTTTTGATTTCTTTTGCGGTACGCGGGCCTCTCACTGCGGTGGCCCCTCCCGTTGCAGAGCAGAGGCTCCGGATGCACAGGCCCAGCAGCCATAGCTCACGGGACCAGCCTCTCCACGGCATGTGGGATCTTCCCGGACCGGGGCACGAACCCGTGTCCCCTGCATCGGCAGGCGGACTCTCAACGTCTGCGCCACCAGGGAAGCCCAGCCTGTTTAGTTTTGATTCTCATCCTGTCAGGCGATAGGCCCAGCAGTGGGTATGCTTGATTGAATGGTAGCTCAGTATTTACCTTTCCAAGGCACCTCCTTTGTGTTTTCCTTACTGGCTCTTACCATGTCCCACGTTGAACCAAGGGTAGGCGTTTCTCCTCAAACCCTTCAGCATTTACTGTTTGCAGAATTTTTGCTGATGGCCATTCTGACTGGTGTGAGCTGATAGGTTTTTTGTAATTTGGATTTGCATGTCTTGAATTATTCCTAGTGTTCAGCATTTTTCCACGCCTTTTTAAAGTTCTGTTAAAATAACAGAAAGAAACAGAGAGTACAATTAACCTCTGGAAATTGTCTTCTTGAAAGGTTGCCCTCTTTTGAATGTTTTGGTCAATTTTCGAACCCAGGATTGTTTCTGAGGTCAGGTGTCATTCATAGGCCTGTAATGAGTGTGAATATTTAGTGAGCATGAGCACTGGGTTTAAAGCTGCTGTTTTGGGAAATGGCCACAAGGCGGCAGCATTTCTCCATTCCCAAATCTGGTTCCTAGGGCAGCAGAGCCTTTCTGGAAGTCCTGTTCCTAGGTTGGAAATTAAAATGGAATGTGCCAGGAGAAACCCCAATAAGTTTATGTCACATTACTTCTTGTTTTAGTTTTTTTAATCGGGGTAATGTTTAGAATACTGTTTGTCCTCAGTGTACACAATCTGGTTCATTTGAGCATAACATATATATATATATATATATATATATATATATATATTCATGTACAGAGCCAGTTCCCATGTAAATTATTGCAGAGTTTTTCATAGACATCCCTTGCTATATGGTCGGTCTTTCTGTTATATGTATTTAATAGGTATTTGTACACGTATGGTAACCCTAATCTTAATTTTTCCATTCCCCCCACCTGTTCTTTTAGGTAAGCATAGTTTGTTTTCTAAGCCTGTGAGTGTCTTTCTCTGTGGAAATATGTTCATTTGTGTCAGTTGTTAGATAACGCCTATAAGTGATATCATAGGATATGTCTTTTGCTTTCCGACTTACCTCATGTTCTGTGATTATCTCTAGGCTCATCTATGGTGCCTCAAAGAGCAGTGTTTCATTGTTTTCCATGGCTAATATTCCATTGTGTACATGGACCACTTCTTTTTCCACTCATCTGGTGATGGACATTTTGGTTGCTTCCGTGTCTTGGCTATTGTGAAAATTCCTGCAGTGCAGCTGCTGAAGCCTGTGCCTTCTCGACTCTGAACTTGTCAGGTGAGAGTCTCAGCGGTGGGCCTGCTGAATGGAATGGTGGCTCAATTTTTACTTTGAAACACAGCTCCTTTCTGTTCTCATTATTGGCTGTTACCACTTTACATCTCACCAGCAGCTAGAGGGTACACAGTTCTCTAAAACCCCTTCAGCATTTGTTGTGTGCAGACTTTTAGCTGATGGTAGTTGGCATGTGTGAGTTGAAACCTTTTTGGAGGTTAGATTTGCATGAGTCTAATAATTCCTGATGTTGAGCTTTTATCCATTTTCCTCTTTTTTGAAAATGAGTGAGTAAAACTTACCCCTCCATACTATGTCCTTGAAAATTGTGCCAGTTTGGAATTTTTTTGGCCATTCCCTACCTCCGCACAATTATGTAGGGCAGGTGTCCTTTACAGCCCTGAGTCCTTGTGAATGTTAAGTGACCATTAGCTGTGGGTTTAATGCCGCTCTTGCGGGAAACGGCCACAAGGCGGCAGCATTTCTACATTTCCAACTCTGGGTTTTTGGGCAACAGAGCTTTCCTGGAAATCGTGTTAGTAAGCTGCAAATTAGAGTGGAATGTGCCAGTGCAAACCCCCAAGAGCTTATATCTCCTAAATTGTTGTTTGTTTATTAAATTTAATTTTTATTAATTATCAGAGCAAATTTGATACAAATGTAGATTCTCCTAGGTGTACAGTTTCTGGTTCATCCTATCAATGTATCTGTCTATTCCTCTTTCGATCCTTTCCCGTGGATGTTATTATAGGGTGTTGAGTAGACCTCTCTTCGTATTCCATAGGCACTTTGTGATTATACATTTCATAAGTATTAGTGCATATCTGTTAACCCCCATGTCCTAGTTCATACATTCCTTATTCCTTTCCATTTGGTTAAACATTAATTGGTTTTCTGAATCTATGTGTGTCCATCTCTTGGAAATTATTTCATGGGTATCAATTTTTAGGTAACACCTATAAGTGATGTCCTAAGATGTCTGTCTTTCGGTTTCTTTCTTACTTCAAGTTGGGTGATTATCTCTCGATCCTTCTATGATGGTGCCAACGGCACTGTTCCATGCTTTTTCATGGCTAATATTCCATTGTGTACATGGACGACTTCTTCTTGGTGCATTTTTCCGTTGATGGACATTTCGGTTTCTTCCAGGTCTTGGCTATGGTACGTGTTGCTGCAGTGCAGGATTGCCAGCCTGTGTCTTTTCGATTCTCGTCTAATCAGGTGAAAGGCCCATGAGTGGGCCTACCAGATCACATGGTAGCTCCATATTTACCCTTAAACGCACCTCCATTCTGTTCTCACTACTGGCTGTGACCAGGTTTCATCCCACCAGCAGCTAAAGGGTACGCGGTTCTCTAAAACCCCTTCAGCATTTATTCTTTGTAGACTTTTTGGCTGATGACCATTCTGACGGCTGTGAGGTGAACTTTTTTGTACACTGGATTTGCATGGCTTTATTGATTCCTGATGTTCAGCCTTTTTCCATTCCCATTTTGTTAACAAAAAAGAAAGAAAGTAAAAGAAACAGAAGACAAATGTGCATAAACTATGCCTCTTGAAACTGTCGTTTTGAAATATGGACGTCTTTTGAATGTTTTGATTGATATACGACCCCAGGATTTTTTTTCAGGGAGGTGTCATTTACAGGCCTGCAATTATTTTGAATATCAACTGACCATTAGCGCTGGGATTAAAGCTGCTGTTGTGTGAAACGGCCACAAGGTGGCAGCAGTTCTCCTGTACCAAACCCGGTTACTAGGGCAACAGAACCTCAATGGAAGTCGTGTTCCAGGTTGTAATTTAGAATGGAATGTATCAGGAAAGCCCCTTCAATTTATGTCTCACTATTTCTTGTTTGTTTTTTTTAATTTAATTTTTATTTTTTATCACAGCAAGTTTGATTACAATGTTTGGCTTGTTGTAGGTGTGCACCATGTGGTTCTTTTACACATATACATATGTGTGTTCTTCCTGGGATCCTTGTCCCATGTACGTTATGACAGAATGTTGAGTAGTCTTCTCTTGGTATTCCGTAGGTCTTTGGTGATTATATAGTTCACCTGTGTTTGTATATGTCTGTTAACCCCAATATCCTAATGTATCCAATCCTCACACCTTTCCATTGGTGAACCATAAGTTTGTTTAATGAATCTGTGATTGCCCTTCTCTGTGGAAATATCTTCACCGGTATCAATTTTTAGGTAACACCTATAAGTGATATCATACGATATGTGTCTCTCTCTTTCTGACTTAGTTCGAGTCGCGTGACTACCTCTAGACTCATCTACGGTGCTGCACATGGCATTGTGTCCTTTTTTCCCTTGGCTAATATTCCCTCTGTACATGTACCAGTTCTTCTTTGTCCACTCATCTGTTGATGGACTTTTTGGTTGCTTCCATGTCTTGGCTATTGTAATCGAGCGGCAATGCACATTTGCCTGCCTGTGTCTTTCCAATTCTGTCTTCTTAGGTGATAGGCCCAGGAGTGGGCCTGCTGGATCATACAGTAGCAAAATGTTTACTTTACAAAGGCACCTCCATTCTGTTCTCATTAGTGGCTCTTACCAGGTTACGTCCCTCTTAAAGTTGAGGGTATGCACTTCTCCACAACACCTTCAGCATTTACTGTTTGTAGTGTTTTTTTGCTGATGTATATTCTGACCAGTGTGAGCTGATATACCTCTTTGGGGTTGGATTTGCATGCGTCTCATAAACCCTTGAAATTGAGCTTTCTGGCATGTCCTTTTTTTCTTCAAACTGTGAGTACAGCTTACCTCTTCAAATTGTTTTCGTGAAGTGTGTGTGACATTTAGAAATATTTTGGCCATTACCTCCCTCAAGACATTTTGTGGGCAGGTTTCATTTATAGCCCTCCAGTACTGGTGCATATGAAGTGACCCTTAGCACAGGTTTTAAAGCTGCTGTTGCAGGTAACGGCCAGAGGGCGGCAGCATTTCTTTCATTATGTCTTTTGCTTTCCGACTTACCTCATGTTCTGTGATTATCTCTAGGCAGCATTTCTGCTTTTCCCAATCTGGTAACTAGGCGAACAGACCTTCCTGGCAGTGGTGTTCCTCGGTTATATATTAGAGTGGAATGTGCCCGGAGAAACCCCCAAATGCTGATGTCTCCTTACTTATGTTTGCTTTCTAAATTGAATTTATATTTCTTTATTGGAGTCATATTCCATTGCGTACATGGACCACTTCTTCTTGGTGCATTCCTCTGTTGATGGACATTTTCGTAGCTTCCAAGTGTTGTCTATGGTAAATATTGCTGGAGTGCAGGATTTTCAGCCTGTATCTTTTTTTATGGTTTTGATTTCTTTTGCGGTACGCGGGCCTCTCACTGCGGTGGCCCCTCCCGTTGCAGAGCAGAGGCTCCGGATGCACAGGCCCAGCAGCCATAGCTCACGGGACCAGCCTCTCCACGGCATGTGGGATCTTCCCGGACCGGGGCACGAACCCGTGTCCCCTGCATCGGCAGGCGGACTCTCAACGTCTGTGCCACCAGGGAAGCCCAGCCTGTTTAGTTTTGATTCTCATCCTGTCAGGCGATAGGCCCAGCAGTGGGTATGCTTGATTGAATGGTAGCTCAGTATTTACCTTTCCAAGGCACCTCCTTTGTGTTTTCCTTACTGGCTCTTACCATGTCCCACGTTGAACCAAGGGTAGGCGTTTCTCCTCAAACCCTTCAGCATTTACTGTTTGCAGAATTTTTGCTGATGGCCATTCTGACTGGTGTGAGCTGATAGGTTTTTTGTAATTTGGATTTGCATGTCTTGAATTATTCCTAGTGTTCAGCATTTTTCCACGCCTTTTTAAAGTTCTGTTAAAATAACAGAAAGAAACAGAGAGTACAATTAACCTCTGGAAATTGTCTTCTTGAAAGGTTGCCCTCTTTTGAATGTTTTGGTCAATTTTCGAACCCAGGATTGTTTCTGAGGTCAGGTGTCATTCATAGGCCTGTAATGAGTGTGAATATTTAGTGAGCATGAGCACTGGGTTTAAAGCTGCTGTTTTGGGAAATGGCCACAAGGCGGCAGCATTTCTCCATTCCCAAATCTGGTTCCTAGGGCAGCAGAGCCTTTCTGGAAGTCCTGTTCCTAGGTTGGAAATTAAAATGGAATGTGCCAGGAGAAACCCCAATAAGTTTATGTCACATTACTTCTTGTTTTAGTTTTTTTAATCGGGGTAATGTTTAGAATACTGTTTGTCCTCAGTGTACACAATCTGGTTCATTTGTGCATAACATATATATATATATATATATATATATATATATATTCATGTACAGAGCCAGTTCCCATGTAAATTATTGCAGAGTTTTTCATAGACATCCCTTGCTATATGGTCGGTCTTTCTGTTATATGTATTTAATAGGTATTTGTACACGTATGGTAACCCTAATCTTAATTTTTCCATTCCCCCCACCTGTTCTTTTAGGTAAGCATAGTTTGTTTTCTAAGCCTGTGAGTGTCTTTCTCTGTGGAAATATGTTCATTTGTGTCAGTTGTTAGATAACGCCTATAAGTGATATCATAGGATATGTCTTTTGCTTTCCGACTTACCTCATGTTCTGTGATTATCTCTAGGCTCATCTATGGTGCCTCAAAGAGCAGTGTTTCATTGTTTTCCATGGCTAATATTCCATTGTGTACATGGACCACTTCTTTTTCCACTCATCTGGTGATGGACATTTTGGTTGCTTCCGTGTCTTGGCTATTGTGAAAATTCCTGCAGTGCAGCTGCTGAAGCCTGTGCCTTCTCGACTCTGAACTTGTCAGGTGAGAGTCTCAGCGGTGGGCCTGCTGAATGGAATGGTGGCTCAATTTTTACTTTGAAACACAGCTCCTTTCTGTTCTCATTATTGGCTGTTACCACTTTACATCTCACCAGCAGCTAGAGGGTACACAGTTCTCTAAAACCCCTTCAGCATTTGTTGTGTGCAGACTTTTAGCTGATGGTAGTTGGCATGTGTGAGTTGAAACCTTTTTGGAGGTTAGATTTGCATGAGTCTAATAATTCCTGATGTTGAGCTTTTATCCATTTTCCTCTTTTTTGAAAATGAGTGAGTAAAACTTACCCCTCCATACTATGTCCTTGAAAATTGTGCCAGTTTGGAATTTTTTTGGCCATTCCCTACCTCCGCACAATTATGTAGGGCAGGTGTCCTTTACAGCCCTGAGTCCTTGTGAATGTTAAGTGACCATTAGCTGTGGGTTTAATGCCGCTCTTGCGGGAAACGGCCACAAGGCGGCAGCATTTCTACATTTCCAACTCTGGGTTTTTGGGCAACAGAGCTTTCCTGGAAATCGTGTTAGTAAGCTGCAAATTAGAGTGGAATGTGCCAGTGCAAACCCCCAAGAGCTTATATCTCCTAAATTGTTGTTTGTTTATTAAATTTAATTTTTATTAATTATCAGAGCAAATTTGATACAAATGTAGATTCTCCTAGGTGTACAGTTTCTGGTTCATCCTATCAATGTATCTGTCTATTCCTCTTTCGATCCTTTCCCGTGGATGTTATTATAGGGTGTTGAGTAGACCTCTCTTCGTATTCCATAGGCACTTTGTGATTATACATTTCATAAGTATTAGTGCATATCTGTTAACCCCCATGTCCTAGTTCATACATTCCTTATTCCTTTCCATTTGGTTAAACATTAATTGGTTTTCTGAATCTATGTGTGTCCATCTCTTGGAAATTATTTCATGGGTATCAATTTTTAGGTAACACCTATAAGTGATGTCCTAAGATGTCTGTCTTTCAGTTTCTTTCTTACTTCAAGTTGGGTGATTATCTCTCGATCCTTCTATGATGGTGCCAACGGCACTGTTCCATGCTTTTTCATGGCTAATATTCCATTGTGTACATGGACGACTTCTTCTTGGTGCATTTTTCCGTTGATGGACATTTCGGTTTCTTCCAGGTCTTGGCTATGGTACGTGTTGCTGCAGTGCAGGATTGCCAGCCTGTGTCTTTTCGATTCTCGTCTAATCAGGTGAAAGGCCCATGAGTGGGCCTACCAGATCACATGGTAGCTCCATATTTACCCTTAAACGCACCTCCATTCTGTTCTCACTACTGGCTGTGACCAGGTTTCATCCCACCAGCAGCTAAAGGGTACGCGGTTCTCTAAAACCCCTTCAGCATTTATTCTTTGTAGACTTTTTGGCTGATGACCATTCTGACGGCTGTGAGGTGAACTTTTTTGTACACTGGATTTGCATGGCTTTATTGATTCCTGATGTTCAGCCTTTTTCCATTCCCATTTTGTTAACAAAAAAGAAAGAAAGTAAAAGAAACAGAAGACAAATGTGCATAAACTATGCCTCTTGAAACTGTCGTTTTGAAATATGGACGTCTTTTGAATGTTTTGATTGATATACGACCCCAGGATTTTTTTTCAGGGAGGTGTCATTTACAGGCCTGCAATTATTTTGAATATCAACTGACCATTAGCGCTGGGATTAAAGCTGCTGTTGTGTGAAACGGCCACAAGGTGGCAGCAGTTCTCCTGTACCAAACCCGGTTACTAGGGCAACAGAACCTCAATGGAAGTCGTGTTCCAGGTTGTAATTTAGAATGGAATGTATCAGGAAAGCCCCTTCAATTTATGTCTCACTATTTCTTGTTTGTTTTTTTTAATTTAATTTTTATTTTTTATCACAGCAAGTTTGATTACAATGTTTGGCTTGTTGTAGGTGTGCACCATGTGGTTCTTTTACACATATACATATGTGTGTTCTTCCTGGGATCCTTGTCCCATGTACGTTATGACAGAATGTTGAGTAGTCTTCTCTTGGTATTCCGTAGGTCTTTGGTGATTATATAGTTCACCTGTGTTTGTATATGTCTGTTAACCCCAATATCCTAATGTATCCAATCCTCACACCTTTCCATTGGTGAACCATAAGTTTGTTTAATGAATCTGTGATTGCCCTTCTCTGTGGAAATATCTTCACCGGTATCAATTTTTAGGTAACACCTATAAGTGATATCATACGATATGTGTCTCTCTCTTTCTGACTTAGTACGAGTCGCGTGACTACCTCTAGACTCATCTACGGTGCTGCACATGGCATTGTGTCCTTTTTTCCCTTGGCTAATATTCCCTCTGTACATGTACCAGTTCTTCTTTGTCCACTCATCTGTTGATGGACTTTTTGGTTGCTTCCATGTCTTGGCTATTGTAATCGAGCGGCAATGCACATTTGCCTGCCTGTGTCTTTCCAATTCTGTCTTCTTAGGTGATAGGCCCAGGAGTGGGCCTGCTGGATCATACAGTAGCAAAATGTTTACTTTACAAAGGCACCTCCATTCTGTTCTCATTAGTGGCTCTTACCAGGTTACGTCCCTCTTAAAGTTGAGGGTATGCACTTCTCCACAACACCTTCAGCATTTACTGTTTGTAGTGTTTTTTTGCTGATGTATATTCTGACCAGTGTGAGCTGATATACCTCTTTGGGGTTGGATTTGCATGCGTCTCATAAACCCTTGAAATTGAGCTTTCTGGCATGTCCTTTTTTTCTTCAAACTGTGAGTACAGCTTACCTCTTCAAATTGTTTTCGTGAAGTGTGTGTGACATTTAGAAATATTTTGGCCATTACCTCCCTCAAGACATTTTGTGGGCAGGTTTCATTTATAGCCCTCCAGTACTGGTGCATATGAAGTGACCCTTAGCACAGGTTTTAAAGCTGCTGTTGCAGGTAACGGCCAGAGGGCGGCAGCATTTCTTTCATTATGTCTTTTGCTTTCCGACTTACCTCATGTTCTGTGATTATCTCTAGGCAGCATTTCTGCTTTTCCCAATCTGGTAACTAGGCGAACAGACCTTCCTGGCAGTGGTGTTCCTCGGTTATATATTAGAGTGGAATGTGCCCGGAGAAACCCCCAAATGCTGATGTCTCCTTACTTATGTTTGCTTTCTAAATTGAATTTATATTTTTTTATTGGAGTCATATTCCATTGCGTACATGGACCACTTCTTCTTGGTGCATTCCTCTGTTGATGGACATTTTCGTAGCTTCCAAGTGTTGTCTATGGTAAATATTGCTGGAGTGCAGGATTTTCAGCCTGTATCTTTTTTTATGGTTTTGATTTCTTTTGCGGTACGCGGGCCTCTCACTGCGGTGGCCCCTCCCGTTGCAGAGCAGAGGCTCCGGATGCACAGGCCCAGCAGCCATAGCTCACGGGACCAGCCTCTCCACGGCATGTGGGATCTTCCCGGACCGGGGCACGAACCCGTGTCCCCTGCATCGGCAGGCGGACTCTCAACGTCTGCGCCACCAGGGAAGCCCAGCCTGTTTAGTTTTGATTCTCATCCTGTCAGGCGATAGGCCCAGCAGTGGGTATGCTTGATTGAATGGTAGCTCAGTATTTACCTTTCCAAGGCACCTCCTTTGTGTTTTCCTTACTGGCTCTTACCATGTCCCACGTTGAACCAAGGGTAGGCGTTTCTCCTCAAACCCTTCAGCATTTACTGTTTGCAGAATTTTTGCTGATGGCCATTCTGACTGGTGTGAGCTGATAGGTTTTTTGTAATTTGGATTTGCATGTCTTGAATTATTCCTAGTGTTCAGCATTTTTCCACGCCTTTTTAAAGTTCTGTTAAAATAACAGAAAGAAACAGAGAGTACAATTAACCTCTGGAAATTGTCTTCTTGAAAGGTTGCCCTCTTTTGAATGTTTTGGTCAATTTTCGAACCCAGGATTGTTTCTGAGGTCAGGTGTCATTCATAGGCCTGTAATGAGTGTGAATATTTAGTGAGCATGAGCACTGGGTTTAAAGCTGCTGTTTTGGGAAATGGCCACAAGGCGGCAGCATTTCTCCATTCCCAAATCTGGTTCCTAGGGCAGCAGAGCCTTTCTGGAAGTCCTGTTCCTAGGTTGGAAATTAAAATGGAATGTGCCAGGAGAAACCCCAATAAGTTTATGTCACATTACTTCTTGTTTTAGTTTTTTTAATCGGGGTAATGTTTAGAATACTGTTTGTCCTCAGTGTACACAATCTGGTTCATTTGTGCATAACATATATATATATATATATATATATATATATATATATATATATTCATGTACAGAGCCAGTTCCCATGTAAATTATTGCAGAGTTTTTCATAGACATCCCTTGCTATATGGTCGGTCTTTCTGTTATATGTATTTAATAGGTATTTGTACACGTATGGTAACCCTAATCTTAATTTTTCCATTCCCCCCACCTGTTCTTTTAGGTAAGCATAGTTTGTTTTCTAAGCCTGTGAGTGTCTTTCTCTGTGGAAATATGTTCATTTGTGTCAGTTGTTAGATAACGCCTATAAGTGATATCATAGGATATGTCTTTTGCTTTCCGACTTACCTTATGTTCTGTGATTATCTCTAGGCTCATCTATGGTGCCTCAAAGAGCAGTGTTTCATTGTTTTCCATGGCTAATATTCCATTGTGTACATGGACCACTTCTTTTTCCACTCATCTGGTGATGGACATTTTGGTTGCTTCCGTGTCTTGGCTATTGTGAAAATTCCTGCAGTGCAGCTGCTGAAGCCTGTGCCTTCTCGACTCTGAACTTGTCAGGTGAGAGTCTCAGCGGTGGGCCTGCTGAATGGAATGGTGGCTCAATTTTTACTTTGAAACACAGCTCCTTTCTGTTCTCATTATTGGCTGTTACCACTTTACATCTCACCAGCAGCTAGAGGGTACACAGTTCTCTAAAACCCCTTCAGCATTTGTTGTGTGCAGACTTTTAGCTGATGGTAGTTGGCATGTGTGAGTTGAAACCTTTTTGGAGGTTAGATTTGCATGAGTCTAATAATTCCTGATGTTGAGCTTTTATCCATTTTCCTCTTTTTTGAAAATGAGTGAGTAAAACTTACCCCTCCATACTATGTCCTTGAAAATTGTGCCAGTTTGGAATTTTTTTGGCCATTCCCTACCTCCGCACAATTATGTAGGGCAGGTGTCCTTTACAGCCCTGAGTCCTTGTGAATGTTAAGTGACCATTAGCTGTGGGTTTAATGCCGCTCTTGCGGGAAACGGCCACAAGGCGGCAGCATTTCTACATTTCCAACTCTGGGTTTTTGGGCAACAGAGCTTTCCTGGAAATCGTGTTAGTAAGCTGCAAATTAGAGTGGAATGTGCCAGTGCAAACCCCCAAGAGCTTATATCTCCTAAATTGTTGTTTGTTTATTAAATTTAATTTTTATTAATTATCAGAGCAAATTTGATACAAATGTAGATTCTCCTAGGTGTACAGTTTCTGGTTCATCCTATCAATGTATCTGTCTATTCCTCTTTCGATCCTTTCCCGTGGATGTTATTATAGGGTGTTGAGTAGACCTCTCTTCGTATTCCATAGGCACTTTGTGATTATACATTTCATAAGTATTAGTGCATATCTGTTAACCCCCATGTCCTAGTTCATACATTCCTTATTCCTTTCCATTTGGTTAAACATTAATTGGTTTTCTGAATCTATGTGTGTCCATCTCTTGGAAATTATTTCATGGGTATCAATTTTTAGGTAACACCTATAAGTGATGTCCTAAGATGTCTGTCTTTCGGTTTCTTTCTTACTTCAAGTTGGGTGATTATCTCTAGATCCTTCTATGATGGTGCCAACGGCACTGTTCCATGCTTTTTCATGGCTAATATTCCATTGTGTACATGGACGACTTCTTCTTGGTGCATTTTTCCGTTGATGGACATTTCGGTTTCTTCCAGGTCTTGGCTATGGTACGTGTTGCTGCAGTGCAGGATTGCCAGCCTGTGTCTTTTCGATTCTCGTCTAATCAGGTGAAAGGCCCATGAGTGGGCCTACCAGATCACATGGTAGCTCCATATTTACCCTTAAACGCACCTCCATTCTGTTCTCACTACTGGCTGTGACCAGGTTTCATCCCACCAGCAGCTAAAGGGTACGCAGTTCTCTAAATCCCCTTCAGCATTTATTCTTTGTAGACTTTTTGGCTGATGACCATTCTGACGGCTGTGAGGTGAACTTTTTTGTACACTGTATTTGCATGGCTTTATTGATTCCTGATGTTCAGCATTGTTCCATTCCCATTTTGTTAACAAAAAAGAAAGAAAGTAAAAGAAACAGAAGACAAATGTGCATAAACTATGCCTCTTGAAACTGTCGTTTTGAAATATGGACGTCTTTTGAATGTTTTGATCGATATACGACCCCAGGATTTTTTTTCAGGGAGGTGTCATTTACAGGCCTGCAATTATTTTGAATATCAACTGAGCATTAGCGCTGGGATTAAAGCTGCTGTTGTGTGAAATGGCCACAAGGTGGAAGCAGTTCTCCTGTACCAAACCCGGTTACTAGGTCAACAGAACCTCAATGGAAGTCGTGTTCCAGGTTGTAATTTAGAATGGAATGTATCAGGAAAGCCCCTTCAATTTATGTCTCACTATTTCTTGTTTGTTTTTTTTAATTTAATTTTTATTTTTTATCACAGCAAGTTTGATTACAATGTTTGGCTTGTTGTAGGTGTGCACCATGTGGTTCTTTTACACATATACATATGTGTGTTCTTCCTGGGATCCTTGTCCCATGTACGTTATGACAGAATGTTGAGTAGTCTTCTCTTGGTATTCCGTAGGTCTTTGGTGATTATATAGTTCACCTGTGTTTGTATATGTCTGTTAACCCCAATATCCTAATGTATCCAATCCTCACACCTTTCCATTGGTGAACCATAAGTTTGTTTAATGAATCTGTGATTGCCCTTCTCTGTGGAAATATCTTCACCGGTATCAATTTTTAGGTAACACCTATAAGTGATATCATACGATATGTGTCTCTCTCTTTCTGACTTAGTACGAGTCGCGTGACTACCTCTAGACTCATCTACGGTGCTGCACATGGCATTGTGTCCTTTTTTCCCTTGGCTAATATTCCCTCTGTACATGTACCAGTTCTTCTTTGTCCACTCATCTGTTGATGGACTTTTTGGTTGCTTCCATGTCTTGGCTATTGTAATCGAGCGGCAATGCACATTTGCCTGCCTGTGTCTTTCCAATTCTGTCTTCTTAGGTGATAGGCCCAGGAGTGGGCCTGCTGGATCATACAGTAGCAAAATGTTTACTTTACAAAGGCACCTCCATTCTGTTCTCATTAGTGGCTCTTACCAGGTTACGTCCCTCTTAAAGTTGAGGGTATGCACTTCTCCACAACACCTTCAGCATTTACTGTTTGTAGTGTTTTTTTGCTGATGTATATTCTGACCAGTGTGAGCTGATATACCTCTTTGGGGTTGGATTTGCATGCGTCTCATAAACCCTTGAAATTGAGCTTTCTGGCATGTCCTTTTTTTCTTCAAACTGTGAGTACAGCTTACCTCTTCAAATTGTTTTCGTGAAGTGTGTGTGACATTTAGAAATATTTTGGCCATTACCTCCCTCAAGACATTTTGTGGGCAGGTTTCATTTATAGCCCTCCAGTACTGGTGCATATGAAGTGACCCTTAGCACAGGTTTTAAAGCTGCTGTTGCAGGTAACGGCCAGAGGGCGGCAGCATTTCTTTCATTATGTCTTTTGCTTTCCGACTTACCTCATGTTCTGTGATTATCTCTAGGCAGCATTTCTGCTTTTCCCAATCTGGTAACTAGGCGAACAGACCTTCCTGGCAGTGGTGTTCCTCGGTTATATATTAGAGTGGAATGTGCCCGGAGAAACCCCCAAATGCTGATGTCTCCTTACTTATGTTTGCTTTCTAAATTGAATTTATATTTCTTTATTGGAGTCATATTCCATTGCGTACATGGACCACTTCTTCTTGGTGCATTCCTCTGTTGATGGACATTTTCGTAGCTTCCAAGTGTTGTCTATGGTAAATATTGCTGGAGTGCAGGATTTTCAGCCTGTATCTTTTTTTATGGTTTTGATTTCTTTTGCGGTACGCGGGCCTCTCACTGCGGTGGCCCCTCCCGTTGCAGAGCAGAGGCTCCGGATGCACAGGCCCAGCAGCCATAGCTCACGGGACCAGCCTCTCCACGGCATGTGGGATCTTCCCGGACCGGGGCACGAACCCGTGTCCCCTGCATCGGCAGGCGGACTCTCAACGTCTGCGCCACCAGGGAAGCCCAGCCTGTTTAGTTTTGATTCTCATCCTGTCAGGCGATAGGCCCAGCAGTGGGTATGCTTGATTGAATGGTAGCTCAGTATTTACCTTTCCAAGGCACCTCCTTTGTGTTTTCCTTACTGGCTCTTACCATGTCCCACGTTGTACCAAGGGTAGGCGTTTCTCCTCAAACCCTTCAGCATTTACTGTTTGCAGAATTTTTGCTGATGGCCATTCTGACTGGTGTGAGCTGATAGGTTTTTTGTAATTTGGATTTGCATGTCTTGAATTATTCCTAGTGTTCAGCATTTTTCCACGCCTTTTTAAAGTTCTGTTAAAATAACAGAAAGAATCAGAGAGTACAATTAACCTCTGGAAATTGTCTTCTTGAAAGGTTGCCCTCTTTTGAATGTTTTGGTCAATTTTCGAACCCAGGATTGTTTCTGAGGTCAGGTGTCATTCATAGGCCTGTAATGAGTGTGAATATTTAGTGAGCATGAGCACTGGGTTTAAAGCTGCTGTTTTGGGAAATGGCCACAAGGCGGCAGCATTTCTCCATTCCCAAATCTGGTTCCTAGGGCAGCAGAGCCTTTCTGGAAGTCCTGTTCCTAGGTTGGAAATTAAAATGGAATGTGCCAGGAGAAACCCCAATAAGTTTATGTCACATTACTTCTTGTTTTAGTTTTTTTAATCGGGGTAATGTTTAGAATACTGTTTGTCCTCAGTGTACACAATCTGGTTCATTTGTGCATAACATATATATATATATATATATATATATATATATATATATATATTCATGTACAGAGCCAGTTCCCATGTAAATTATTGCAGAGTTTTTCATAGACATCCCTTGCTATATGGTCGGTCTTTCTGTTATATGTATTTAATAGGTATTTGTACACGTATGGTAACCCTAATCTTAATTTTTCCATTCCCCCCACCTGTTCTTTTAGGTAAGCATAGTTTGTTTTCTAAGCCTGTGAGTGTCTTTCTCTGTGGAAATATGTTCATTTGTGTCAGTTGTTAGATAACGCCTATAAGTGATATCATAGGATATGTCTTTTGCTTTCCGACTTACCTCATGTTCTGTGATTATCTCTAGGCTCATCTATGGTGCCTCAAAGAGCAGTGTTTCATTGTTTTCCATGGCTAATATTCCATTGTGTACATGGACCACTTCTTTTTCCACTCATCTGGTGATGGACATTTTGGTTGCTTCCGTGTCTTGGCTATTGTGAAAATTCCTGCAGTGCAGCTGCTGAAGCCTGTGCCTTCTCGACTCTGAACTTGTCAGGTGAGAGTCTCAGCGGTGGGCCTGCTGAATGGAATGGTGGCTCAATTTTTACTTTGAAACACAGCTCCTTTCTGTTCTCATTATTGGCTGTTACCACTTTACATCTCACCAGCAGCTAGAGGGTACACAGTTCTCTAAAACCCCTTCAGCATTTGTTGTGTGCAGACTTTTAGCTGATGGTAGTTGGCATGTGTGAGTTGAAACCTTTTTGGAGGTTAGATTTGCATGAGTCTAATAATTCCTGATGTTGAGCTTTTATCCATTTTCCTCTTTTTTGAAAATGAGTGAGTAAAACTTACCCCTCCATACTATGTCCTTGAAAATTGTGCCAGTTTGGAATTTTTTTGGCCATTCCCTACCTCCGCACAATTATGTAGGGCAGGTGTCCTTTACAGCCCTGAGTCCTTGTGAATGTTAAGTGACCATTAGCTGTGGGTTTAATGCCGCTCTTGCGGGAAACGGCCACAAGGCGGCAGCATTTCTACATTTCCAACTCTGGGTTTTTGGGCAACAGAGCTTTCCTGGAAATCGTGTTAGTAAGCTGCAAATTAGAGTGGAATGTGCCAGTGCAAACCCCCAAGAGCTTATATCTCCTAAATTGTTGTTTGTTTATTAAATTTAATTTTTATTAATTATCAGAGCAAATTTGATACAAATGTAGATTCTCCTAGGTGTACAGTTTCTGGTTCATCCTATCAATGTATCTGTCTATTCCTCTTTCGATCCTTTCCCGTGGATGTTATTATAGGGTGTTGAGTAGACCTCTCTTCGTATTCCATAGGCACTTTGTGATTATACATTTCATAAGTATTAGTGCATATCTGTTAACCCCCATGTCCTAGTTCATACATTCCTTATTCCTTTCCATTTGGTTAAACATTAATTGGTTTTCTGAATCTATGTGTGTCCATCTCTTGGAAATTATTTCATGGGTATCAATTTTTAGGTAACACCTATAAGTGATGTCCTAAGATGTCTGTCTTTCGGTTTCTTTCTTACTTCAAGTTGGGTGATTATCTCTCGATCCTTCTATGATGGTGCCAACGGCACTGTTCCATGCTTTTTCATGGCTAATATTCCATTGTGTACATGGACGACTTCTTCTTGGTGCATTTTTCCGTTGATGGACATTTCGGTTTCTTCCAGGTCTTGGCTATGGTACGTGTTGCTGCAGTGCAGGATTGCCAGCCTGTGTCTTTTCGATTCTCGTCTAATCAGGTGAAAGGCCCATGAGTGGGCCTACCAGATCACATGGTAGCTCCATATTTACCCTTAAACGCACCTCCATTCTGTTCTCACTACTGGCTGTGACCAGGTTTCATCCCACCAGCAGCTAAAGGGTACGCGGTTCTCTAAAACCCCTTCAGCATTTATTCTTTGTAGACTTTTTGGCTGATGACCATTCTGACGGCTGTGAGGTGAACTTTTTTGTACACTGGATTTGCATGGCTTTATTGATTCCTGATGTTCAGCCTTTTTCCATTCCCATTTTGTTAACAAAAAAGAAAGAAAGTAAAAGAAACAGAAGACAAATGTGCATAAACTATGCCTCTTGAAACTGTCGTTTTGAAATATGGACGTCTTTTGAATGTTTTGATTGATATACGACCCCAGGATTTTTTTTCAGGGAGGTGTCATTTACAGGCCTGCAATTATTTTGAATATCAACTGACCATTAGCGCTGGGATTAAAGCTGCTGTTGTGTGAAACGGCCACAAGGTGGCAGCAGTTCTCCTGTACCAAACCCGGTTACTAGGGCAACAGAACCTCAATGGAAGTCGTGTTCCAGGTTGTAATTTAGAATGGAATGTATCAGGAAAGCCCCTTCAATTTATGTCTCACTATTTCTTGTTTGTTTTTTTTAATTTAATTTTTATTTTTTATCACAGCAAGTTTGATTACAATGTTTGGCTTGTTGTAGGTGTGCACCATGTGGTTCTTTTACACATATACATATGTGTGTTCTTCCTGGGATCCTTGTCCCATGTACGTTATGACAGAATGTTGAGTATTCTTCTCTTGGTATTCCGTAGGTCTTTGGTGATTATATAGTTCACCTGTGTTTGTATATGTCTGTTAACCCCAATATCCTAATGTATCCAATCCTCACACCTTTCCATTGGTGAACCATAAGTTTGTTTAATGAATCTGTGATTGCCCTTCTCTGTGGAAATATCTTCACCGGTATCAATTTTTAGGTAACACCTATAAGTGATATCATACGATATGTGTCTCTCTCTTTCTGACTTAGTACGAGTCGCGTGACTACCTCTAGACTCATCTACGGTGCTGCACATGGCATTGTGTCCTTTTTTCCCTTGGCTAATATTCCCTCTGTACATGTACCAGTTCTTCTTTGTCCACTCATCTGTTGATGGACTTTTTGGTTGCTTCCATGTCTTGGCTATTGTAATAGAGCGGCAATGCACATTTGCCTGCCTGTGTCTTTCCAATTCTGTCTTCTTAGGTGATAGGCCCAGGAGTGGGCCTGCTGGGTCATACAGTAGCAAAATGTTTACTTTACAAAGGCACCTCCATTCTGTTCTCATTAGTGGCTCTTACCAGGTTACGTCCCTCTTAAAGTTGAGGGTATGCACTTCTCCACAACACCTTCAGCATTTACTGTTTGTAGTGTTTTTTTGCTGATGTATATTCTGACCAGTGTGAGCTGATATACCTCTTTGGGGTTGGATTTGCATGCGTCTCATAAACCCTTGAAATTGAGCTTTCTGGCATGTCCTTTTTTTCTTCAAACTGTGAGTACAGCTTACCTCTTCAAATTGTTTTCGTGAAGTGTGTGTGACATTTAGAAATATTTTGGCCATTACCTCCCTCAAGACATTTTGTGGGCAGGTTTCATTTATAGCCCTCCAGTACTGGTGCATATGAAGTGACCCTTAGCACAGGTTTTAAAGCTGCTGTTGCAGGTAACGGCCAGAGGGCGGCAGCATTTCTTTCATTATGTCTTTTGCTTTCCGACTTACCTCATGTTCTGTGATTATCTCTAGGCAGCATTTCTGCTTTTCCCAATCTGGTAACTAGGCGAACAGACCTTCCTGGCAGTGGTGTTCCTCGGTTATATATTAGAGTGGAATGTGCCCGGAGAAACCCCCAAATGCTGATGTCTCCTTACTTATGTTTGCTTTCTAAATTGAATTTATATTTCTTTATTGGAGTCATATTCCATTGCGTACATGGACCACTTCTTCTTGGTGCATTCCTCTGTTGATGGACATTTTCGTAGCTTCCAAGTGTTGTCTATGGTAAATATTGCTGGAGTGCAGGATTTTCAGCCTGTATCTTTTTTTATGGTTTTGATTTCTTTTGCGGTACGCGGGCCTCTCACTGCGGTGGCCCCTCCCGTTGCAGAGCAGAGGCTCCGGATGCACAGGCCCAGCAGCCATAGCTCACGGGACCAGCCTCTCCACGGCATGTGGGATCTTCCCGGACCGGGGCACGAACCCGTGTCCCCTGCATCGGCAGGCGGACTCTCAACGTCTGCGCCACCAGGGAAGCCCAGCCTGTTTAGTTTTGATTCTCATCCTGTCAGGCGATAGGCCCAGCAGTGGGTATGCTTGATTGAATGGTAGCTCAGTATTTACCTTTCCAAGGCACCTCCTTTGTGTTTTCCTTACTGGCTCTTACCATGTCCCACGTTGAACCAAGGGTAGGCATTTCTCCTCAAACCCTTCAGCATTTACTGTTTGCAGAATTTTTGCTGATGGCCATTCTGACTAGTGTGAGCTGATAGGTTTTTTGTAATTTGGATTTGCATGTCTTGAATTATTCCTAGTGTTCAGCATTTTTCCACGCCTTTTTAAAGTTCTGTTAAAATAACAGAAAGAAACAGAGAGTACAATTAACCTCTGGAAATTGTCTTCTTGAAAGGTTGCCCTCTTTTGAATGTTTTGGTCAATTTTCGAACCCAGGATTGTTTCTGAGGTCAGGTGTCATTCATAGGCCTGTAATGAGTGTGAATATTTAGTGAGCATGAGCACTGGGTTTAAAGCTGCTGTTTTGGGAAATGGCCACAAGGCGGCAGCATTTCTCCATTCCCAAATCTGGTTCCTAGGGCAGCAGAGCCTTTCTGGAAGTCCTGTTCCTAGGTTGGAAATTAAAATGGAATGTGCCAGGAGAAACCCCAATAAGTTTATGTCACATTACTTCTTGTTTTAGTTTTTTTAATCGGGGTAATGTTTAGAATACTGTTTGTCCTCAGTGTACACAATCTGGTTCATTTGTGCATAACATATATATATATATATATATATATATATATATATATATATATTCATGTACAGAGCCAGTTCCCATGTAAATTATTGCAGAGTTTTTCATAGACATCCCTTGCTATATGGTCGGTCTTTCTGTTATATGTATTTAATAGGTATTTGTACACGTATGGTAACCCTAATCTTAATTTTTCCATTCCCCCCACCTGTTCTTTTAGGTAAGCATAGTTTGTTTTCTAAGCCTGTGAGTGTCTTTCTCTGTGGAAATATGTTCATTTGTGTCAGTTGTTAGATAACGCCTATAAGTGATATCATAGGATATGTCTTTTGCTTTCCGACTTACCTCATGTTCTGTGATTATCTCTAGGCTCATCTATGGTGCCTCAAAGAGCAGTGTTTCATTGTTTTCCATGGCTAATATTCCATTGTGTACATGGACCACTTCTTTTTCCACTCATCTGGTGATGGACATTTTGGTTGCTTCCGTGTCTTGGCTATTGTGAAAATTCCTGCAGTGCAGCTGCTGAAGCCTGTGCCTTCTCGACTCTGAACTTGTCAGGTGAGAGTCTCAGCGGTGGGCCTGCTGAATGGAATGGTGGCTCAATTTTTACTTTGAAACACAGCTCCTTTCTGTTCTCATTATTGGCTGTTACCACTTTACATCTCACCAGCAGCTAGAGGGTACACAGTTCTCTAAAACCCCTTCAGCATTTGTTGTGTGCAGACTTTTAGCTGATGGTAGTTGGCATGTGTGAGTTGAAACCTTTTTGGAGGTTAGATTTGCATGAGTCTAATAATTCCTGATGTTGAGCTTTTATCCATTTTCCTCTTTTTTGAAAATGAGTGAGTAAAACTTACCCCTCCATACTATGTCCTTGAAAATTGTGCCAGTTTGGAATTTTTTTGGCCATTCCCTACCTCCGCACAATTATGTAGGGCAGGTGTCCTTTACAGCCCTGAGTCCTTGTGAATGTTAAGTGACCATTAGCTGTGGGTTTAATGCCGCTCTTGCGGGAAACGGCCACAAGGCGGCAGCATTTCTACATTTCCAACTCTGGGTTTTTGGGCAACAGAGCTTTCCTGGAAATCGTGTTAGTAAGCTGCAAATTAGAGTGGAATGTGCCAGTGCAAACCCCCAAGAGCTTATATCTCCTAAATTGTTGTTTGTTTATTAAATTTAATTTTTATTAATTATCAGAGCAAATTTGATACAAATGTAGATTCTCCTAGGTGTACAGTTTCTGGTTCATCCTATCAATGTATCTGTCTATTCCTCTTTCGATCCTTTCCCGTGGATGTTATTATAGGGTGTTGAGTAGACCTCTCTTCGTATTCCATAGGCACTTTGTGATTATACATTTCATAAGTATTAGTGCATATCTGTTAACCCCCATGTCCTAGTTCATACATTCCTTATTCCTTTCCATTTGGTTAAACATTAATTGGTTTTCTGAATCTATGTGTGTCCATCTCTTGGAAATTATTTCATGGGTATCAATTTTTAGGTAACACCTATAAGTGATGTCCTAAGATGTCTGTCTTTCGGTTTCTTTCTTACTTCAAGTTGGGTGATTATCTCTAGATCCTTCTATGATGGTGCCAACGGCACTGTTCCATGCTTTTTCATGGCTAATATTCCATTGTGTACATGGACGACTTCTTCTTGGTGCATTTTTCCGTTGATGGACATTTCGGTTTCTTCCAGGTCTTGGCTATGGTACGTGTTGCTGCAGTGCAGGATTGCCAGCCTGTGTCTTTTCGATTCTCGTCTAATCAGGTGAAAGGCCCATGAGTGGGCCTACCAGATCACATGGTAGCTCCATATTTACCCTTAAACGCACCTCCATTCTGTTCTCACTACTGGCTGTGACCAGGTTTCATCCCACCAGCAGCTAAAGGGTACGCAGTTCTCTAAATCCCCTTCAGCATTTATTCTTTGTAGACTTTTTGGCTGATGACCATTCTGACGGCTGTGAGGTGAACTTTTTTGTACACTGTATTTGCATGGCTTTATTGATTCCTGATGTTCAGCATTGTTCCATTCCCATTTTGTTAACAAAAAAGAAAGAAAGTAAAAGAAACAGAAGACAAATGTGCATAAACTATGCCTCTTGAAACTGTCGTTTTGAAATATGGACGTCTTTTGAATGTTTTGATCGATATACGACCCCAGGATTTTTTTTCAGGGAGGTGTCATTTACAGGCCTGCAATTATTTTGAATATCAACTGAGCATTAGCGCTGGGATTAAAGCTGCTGTTGTGTGAAATGGCCACAAGGTGGAAGCAGTTCTCCTGTACCAAACCCGGTTACTAGGTCAACAGAACCTCAATGGAAGTCGTGTTCCAGGTTGTAATTTAGAATGGAATGTATCAGGAAAGCCCCTTCAATTTATGTCTCACTATTTCTTGTTTGTTTTTTTTAATTTAATTTTTATTTTTTATCACAGCAAGTTTGATTACAATGTTTGGCTTGTTGTAGGTGTGCACCATGTGGTTCTTTTACACATATACATATGTGTGTTCTTCCTGGGATCCTTGTCCCATGTACGTTATGACAGAATGTTGAGTAGTCTTCTCTTGGTATTCCGTAGGTCTTTGGTGATTATATAGTTCACCTGTGTTTGTATATGTCTGTTAACCCCAATATCCTAATGTATCCAATCCTCACACCTTTCCATTGGTGAACCATAAGTTTGTTTAATGAATCTGTGATTGCCCTTCTCTGTGGAAATATCTTCACCGGTATCAATTTTTAGGTAACACCTATAAGTGATATCATACGATATGTGTCTCTCTCTTTCTGACTTAGTACGAGTCGCGTGACTACCTCTAGACTCATCTACGGTGCTGCACATGGCATTGTGTCCTTTTTTCCCTTGGCTAATATTCCCTCTGTACATGTACCAGTTCTTCTTTGTCCACTCATCTGTTGATGGACTTTTTGGTTGCTTCCATGTCTTGGCTATTGTAATCGAGCGGCAATGCACATTTGCCTGCCTGTGTCTTTCCAATTCTGTCTTCTTAGGTGATAGGCCCAGGAGTGGGCCTGCTGGATCATACAGTAGCAAAATGTTTACTTTACAAAGGCACCTCCATTCTGTTCTCATTAGTGGCTCTTACCAGGTTACGTCCCTCTTAAAGTTGAGGGTATGCACTTCTCCACAACACCTTCAGCATTTACTGTTTGTAGTGTTTTTTTGCTGATGTATATTCTGACCAGTGTGAGCTGATATACCTCTTTGGGGTTGGATTTGCATGCGTCTCATAAACCCTTGAAATTGAGCTTTCTGGCATGTCCTTTTTTTCTTCAAACTGTGAGTACAGCTTACCTCTTCAAATTGTTTTCGTGAAGTGTGTGTGACATTTAGAAATATTTTGGCCATTACCTCCCTCAAGACATTTTGTGGGCAGGTTTCATTTATAGCCCTCCAGTACTGGTGCATATGAAGTGACCCTTAGCACAGGTTTTAAAGCTGCTGTTGCAGGTAACGGCCAGAGGGCGGCAGCATTTCTTTCATTATGTCTTTTGCTTTCCGACTTACCTCATGTTCTGTGATTATCTCTAGGCAGCATTTCTGCTTTTCCCAATCTGGTAACTAGGCGAACAGACCTTCCTGGCAGTGGTGTTCCTCGGTTATATATTAGAGTGGAATGTGCCCGGAGAAACCCCCAAATGCTGATGTCTCCTTACTTATGTTTGCTTTCTAAATTGAATTTATATTTCTTTATTGGAGTCATATTCCATTGCGTACATGGACCACTTCTTCTTGGTGCATTCCTCTGTTGATGGACATTTTCGTAGCTTCCAAGTGTTGTCTATGGTAAATATTGCTGGAGTGCAGGATTTTCAGCCTGTATCTTTTTTTATGGTTTTGATTTCTTTTGCGGTACGCGGGCCTCTCACTGCGGTGGCCCCTCCCGTTGCAGAGCAGAGGCTCCGGATGCACAGGCCCAGCAGCCATAGCTCACGGGACCAGCCTCTCCACGGCATGTGGGATCTTCCCGGACCGGGGCACGAACCCGTGTCCCCTGCATCGGCAGGCGGACTCTCAACGTCTGCGCCACCAGGGAAGCCCAGCCTGTTTAGTTTTGATTCTCATCCTGTCAGGCGATAGGCCCAGCAGTGGGTATGCTTGATTGAATGGTAGCTCAGTATTTACCTTTCCAAGGCACCTCCTTTGTGTTTTCCTTACTGGCTCTTACCATGTCCCACGTTGTACCAAGGGTAGGCGTTTCTCCTCAAACCCTTCAGCATTTACTGTTTGCAGAATTTTTGCTGATGGCCATTCTGACTGGTGTGAGCTGATAGGTTTTTTGTAATTTGGATTTGCATGTCTTGAATTATTCCTAGTGTTCAGCATTTTTCCACGCCTTTTTAAAGTTCTGTTAAAATAACAGAAAGAATCAGAGAGTACAATTAACCTCTGGAAATTGTCTTCTTGAAAGGTTGCCCTCTTTTGAATGTTTTGGTCAATTTTCGAACCCAGGATTGTTTCTGAGGTCAGGTGTCATTCATAGGCCTGTAATGAGTGTGAATATTTAGTGAGCATGAGCACTGGGTTTAAAGCTGCTGTTTTGGGAAATGGCCACAAGGCGGCAGCATTTCTCCATTCCCAAATCTGGTTCCTAGGGCAGCAGAGCCTTTCTGGAAGTCCTGTTCCTAGGTTGGAAATTAAAATGGAATGTGCCAGGAGAAACCCCAATAAGTTTATGTCACATTACTTCTTGTTTTAGTTTTTTTAATCGGGGTAATGTTTAGAATACTGTTTGTCCTCAGTGTACACAATCTGGTTCATTTGTGCATAACATATATATATATATATATATATATATATATATATATATATTCATGTACAGAGCCAGTTCCCATGTAAATTATTGCAGAGTTTTTCATAGACATCCCTTGCTATATGGTCGGTCTTTCTGTTATATGTATTTAATAGGTATTTGTACACGTATGGTAACCCTAATCTTAATTTTTCCATTCCCCCCACCTGTTCTTTTAGGTAAGCATAGTTTGTTTTCTAAGCCTGTGAGTGTCTTTCTCTGTGGAAATATGTTCATTTGTGTCAGTTGTTAGATAACGCCTATAAGTGATATCATAGGATATGTCTTTTGCTTTCCGACTTACCTCATGTTCTGTGATTATCTCTAGGCTCATCTATGGTGCCTCAAAGAGCAGTGTTTCATTGTTTTCCATGGCTAATATTCCATTGTGTACATGGACCACTTCTTTTTCCACTCATCTGGTGATGGACATTTTGGTTGCTTCCGTGTCTTGGCTATTGTGAAAATTCCTGCAGTGCAGCTGCTGAAGCCTGTGCCTTCTCGACTCTGAACTTGTCAGGTGAGAGTCTCAGCGGTGGGCCTGCTGAATGGAATGGTGGCTCAATTTTTACTTTGAAACACAGCTCCTTTCTGTTCTCATTATTGGCTGTTACCACTTTACATCTCACCAGCAGCTAGAGGGTACACAGTTCTCTAAAACCCCTTCAGCATTTGTTGTGTGCAGACTTTTAGCTGATGGTAGTTGGCATGTGTGAGTTGAAACCTTTTTGGAGGTTAGATTTGCATGAGTCTAATAATTCCTGATGTTGAGCTTTTATCCATTTTCCTCTTTTTTGAAAATGAGTGAGTAAAACTTACCCCTCCATACTATGTCCTTGAAAATTGTGCCAGTTTGGAATTTTTTTGGCCATTCCCTACCTCCGCACAATTATGTAGGGCAGGTGTCCTTTACAGCCCTGAGTCCTTGTGAATGTTAAGTGACCATTAGCTGTGGGTTTAATGCCGCTCTTGCGGGAAACGGCCACAAGGCGGCAGCATTTCTACATTTCCAACTCTGGGTTTTTGGGCAACAGAGCTTTCCTGGAAATCGTGTTAGTAAGCTGCAAATTAGAGTGGAATGTGCCAGTGCAAACCCCCAAGAGCTTATATCTCCTAAATTGTTGTTTGTTTATTAAATTTAATTTTTATTAATTATCAGAGCAAATTTGATACAAATGTAGATTCTCCTAGGTGTACAGTTTCTGGTTCATCCTATCAATGTATCTGTCTATTCCTCTTTCGATCCTTTCCCGTGGATGTTATTATAGGGTGTTGAGTAGACCTCTCTTCGTATTCCATAGGCACTTTGTGATTATACATTTCATAAGTATTAGTGCATATCTGTTAACCCCCATGTCCTAGTTCATACATTCCTTATTCCTTTCCATTTGGTTAAACATTAATTGGTTTTCTGAATCTATGTGTGTCCATCTCTTGGAAATTATTTCATGGGTATCAATTTTTAGGTAACACCTATAAGTGATGTCCTAAGATGTCTGTCTTTCGGTTTCTTTCTTACTTCAAGTTGGGTGATTATCTCTCGATCCTTCTATGATGGTGCCAACGGCACTGTTCCATGCTTTTTCATGGCTAATATTCCATTGTGTACATGGACGACTTCTTCTTGGTGCATTTTTCCGTTGATGGACATTTCGGTTTCTTCCAGGTCTTGGCTATGGTACGTGTTGCTGCAGTGCAGGATTGCCAGCCTGTGTCTTTTCGATTCTCGTCTAATCAGGTGAAAGGCCCATGAGTGGGCCTACCAGATCACATGGTAGCTCCATATTTACCCTTAAACGCACCTCCATTCTGTTCTCACTACTGGCTGTGACCAGGTTTCATCCCACCAGCAGCTAAAGGGTACGCGGTTCTCTAAAACCCCTTCAGCATTTATTCTTTGTAGACTTTTTGGCTGATGACCATTCTGACGGCTGTGAGGTGAACTTTTTTGTACACTGGATTTGCATGGCTTTATTGATTCCTGATGTTCAGCCTTTTTCCATTCCCATTTTGTTAACAAAAAAGAAAGAAAGTAAAAGAAACAGAAGACAAATGTGCATAAACTATGCCTCTTGAAACTGTCGTTTTGAAATATGGACGTCTTTTGAATGTTTTGATTGATATACGACCCCAGGATTTTTTTTCAGGGAGGTGTCATTTACAGGCCTGCAATTATTTTGAATATCAACTGACCATTAGCGCTGGGATTAAAGCTGCTGTTGTGTGAAACGGCCACAAGGTGGCAGCAGTTCTCCTGTACCAAACCCGGTTACTAGGGCAACAGAACCTCAATGGAAGTCGTGTTCCAGGTTGTAATTTAGAATGGAATGTATCAGGAAAGCCCCTTCAATTTATGTCTCACTATTTCTTGTTTGTTTTTTTTAATTTAATTTTTATTTTTTATCACAGCAAGTTTGATTACAATGTTTGGCTTGTTGTAGGTGTGCACCATGTGGTTCTTTTACACATATACATATGTGTGTTCTTCCTGGGATCCTTGTCCCATGTACGTTATGACAGAATGTTGAGTATTCTTCTCTTGGTATTCCGTAGGTCTTTGGTGATTATATAGTTCACCTGTGTTTGTATATGTCTGTTAACCCCAATATCCTAATGTATCCAATCCTCACACCTTTCCATTGGTGAACCATAAGTTTGTTTAATGAATCTGTGATTGCCCTTCTCTGTGGAAATATCTTCACCGGTATCAATTTTTAGGTAACACCTATAAGTGATATCATACGATATGTGTCTCTCTCTTTCTGACTTAGTACGAGTCGCGTGACTACCTCTAGACTCATCTACGGTGCTGCACATGGCATTGTGTCCTTTTTTCCCTTGGCTAATATTCCCTCTGTACATGTACCAGTTCTTCTTTGTCCACTCATCTGTTGATGGACTTTTTGGTTGCTTCCATGTCTTGGCTATTGTAATAGAGCGGCAATGCACATTTGCCTGCCTGTGTCTTTCCAATTCTGTCTTCTTAGGTGATAGGCCCAGGAGTGGGCCTGCTGGGTCATACAGTAGCAAAATGTTTACTTTACAAAGGCACCTCCATTCTGTTCTCATTAGTGGCTCTTACCAGGTTACGTCCCTCTTAAAGTTGAGGGTATGCACTTCTCCACAACACCTTCAGCATTTACTGTTTGTAGTGTTTTTTTGCTGATGTATATTCTGACCAGTGTGAGCTGATATACCTCTTTGGGGTTGGATTTGCATGCGTCTCATAAACCCTTGAAATTGAGCTTTCTGGCATGTCCTTTTTTTCTTCAAACTGTGAGTACAGCTTACCTCTTCAAATTGTTTTCGTGAAGTGTGTGTGACATTTAGAAATATTTTGGCCATTACCTCCCTCAAGACATTTTGTGGGCAGGTTTCATTTATAGCCCTCCAGTACTGGTGCATATGAAGTGACCCTTAGCACAGGTTTTAAAGCTGCTGTTGCAGGTAACGGCCAGAGGGCGGCAGCATTTCTTTCATTATGTCTTTTGCTTTCCGACTTACCTCATGTTCTGTGATTATCTCTAGGCAGCATTTCTGCTTTTCCCAATCTGGTAACTAGGCGAACAGACCTTCCTGGCAGTGGTGTTCCTCGGTTATATATTAGAGTGGAATGTGCCCGGAGAAACCCCCAAATGCTGATGTCTCCTTACTTATGTTTGCTTTCTAAATTGAATTTATATTTCTTTATTGGAGTCATATTCCATTGCGTACATGGACCACTTCTTCTTGGTGCATTCCTCTGTTGATGGACATTTTCGTAGCTTCCAAGTGTTGTCTATGGTAAATATTGCTGGAGTGCAGGATTTTCAGCCTGTATCTTTTTTTATGGTTTTGATTTCTTTTGCGGTACGCGGGCCTCTCACTGCGGTGGCCCCTCCCGTTGCAGAGCAGAGGCTCCGGATGCACAGGCCCAGCAGCCATAGCTCACGGGACCAGCCTCTCCACGGCATGTGGGATCTTCCCGGACCGGGGCACGAACCCGTGTCCCCTGCATCGGCAGGCGGACTCTCAACGTCTGCGCCACCAGGGAAGCCCAGCCTGTTTAGTTTTGATTCTCATCCTGTCAGGCGATAGGCCCAGCAGTGGGTATGCTTGATTGAATGGTAGCTCAGTATTTACCTTTCCAAGGCACCTCCTTTGTGTTTTCCTTACTGGCTCTTACCATGTCCCACGTTGAACCAAGGGTAGGCATTTCTCCTCAAACCCTTCAGCATTTACTGTTTGCAGAATTTTTGCTGATGGCCATTCTGACTAGTGTGAGCTGATAGGTTTTTTGTAATTTGGATTTGCATGTCTTGAATTATTCCTAGTGTTCAGCATTTTTCCACGCCTTTTTAAAGTTCTGTTAAAATAACAGAAAGAAACAGAGAGTACAATTAACCTCTGGAAATTGTCTTCTTGAAAGGTTGCCCTCTTTTGAATGTTTTGGTCAATTTTCGAACCCAGGATTGTTTCTGAGGTCAGGTGTCATTCATAGGCCTGTAATGAGTGTGAATATTTAGTGAGCATGAGCACTGGGTTTAAAGCTGCTGTTTTGGGAAATGGCCACAAGGCGGCAGCATTTCTCCATTCCCAAATCTGGTTCCTAGGGCAGCAGAGCCTTTCTGGAAGTCCTGTTCCTAGGTTGGAAATTAAAATGGAATGTGCCAGGAGAAACCCCAATAAGTTTATGTCACATTACTTCTTGTTTTAGTTTTTTTAATCGGGGTAATGTTTAGAATACTGTTTGTCCTCAGTGTACACAATCTGGTTCATTTGTGCATAACATATATATATATATATATATATATATATTCATGTACAGAGCCAGTTCCCATGTAAATTATTGCAGAGTTTTTCATAGACATCCCTTGCTATATGGTCGGTCTTTCTGTTATATGTATTTAATAGGTATTTGTACACGTATGGTAACCCTAATCTTAATTTTTCCATTCCCCCCACCTGTTCTTTTAGGTAAGCATAGTTTGTTTTCTAAGCCTGTGAGTGTCTTTCTCTGTGGAAATATGTTCATTTGTGTCAGTTGTTAGATAACGCCTATAAGTGATATCATAGGATATGTCTTTTGCTTTCCGACTTACCTCATGTTCTGTGATTATCTCTAGGCTCATCTATGGTGCCTCAAAGAGCAGTGTTTCATTGTTTTCCATGGCTAATATTCCATTGTGTACATGGACCACTTCTTTTTCCACTCATCTGGTGATGGACATTTTGGTTGCTTCCGTGTCTTGGCTATTGTGAAAATTCCTGCAGTGCAGCTGCTGAAGCCTGTGCCTTCTCGACTCTGAACTTGTCAGGTGAGAGTCTCAGCGGTGGGCCTGCTGAATGGAATGGTGGCTCAATTTTTACTTTGAAACACAGCTCCTTTCTGTTCTCATTATTGGCTGTTACCACTTTACATCTCACCAGCAGCTAGAGGGTACACAGTTCTCTAAAACCCCTTCAGCATTTGTTGTGTGCAGACTTTTAGCTGATGGTAGTTGGCATGTGTGAGTTGAAACCTTTTTGGAGGTTAGATTTGCATGAGTCTAATAATTCCTGATGTTGAGCTTTTATCCATTTTCCTCTTTTTTGAAAATGAGTGAGTAAAACTTACCCCTCCATACTATGTCCTTGAAAATTGTGCCAGTTTGGAATTTTTTTGGCCATTCCCTACCTCCGCACAATTATGTAGGGCAGGTGTCCTTTACAGCCCTGAGTCCTTGTGAATGTTAAGTGACCATTAGCTGTGGGTTTAATGCCGCTCTTGCGGGAAACGGCCACAAGGCGGCAGCATTTCTACATTTCCAACTCTGGGTTTTTGGGCAACAGAGCTTTCCTGGAAATCGTGTTAGTAAGCTGCAAATTAGAGTGGAATGTGCCAGTGAAAACCCCCAAGAGCTTATATCTCCTAAATTGTTGTTTGTTTATTAAATTTAATTTTTATTAATTATCAGAGCAAATTTGATACAAATGTAGATTCTCCTAGGTGTACAGTTTCTGGTTCATCCTATCAATGTATCTGTCTATTCCTCTTTCGATCCTTTCCCGTGGATGTTATTATAGGGTGTTGAGTAGACCTCTCTTCGTATTCCATAGGCACTTTGTGATTATACATTTCATAAGTATTAGTGCATATCTGTTAACCCCCATGTCCTAGTTCATACATTCCTTATTCCTTTCCATTTGGTTAAACATTAATTGGTTTTCTGAATCTATGTGTGTCCATCTCTTGGAAATTATTTCATGGGTATCAATTTTTAGGTAACACCTATAAGTGATGTCCTAAGATGTCTGTCTTTCGGTTTCTTTCTTACTTCAAGTTGGGTGATTATCTCTAGATCCTTCTATGATGGTGCCAACGGCACTGTTCCATGCTTTTTCATGGCTAATATTCCATTGTGTACATGGACGACTTCTTCTTGGTGCATTTTTCCGTTGATGGACATTTCGGTTTCTTCCAGGTCTTGGCTATGGTACGTGTTGCTGCAGTGCAGGATTGCCAGCCTGTGTCTTTTCGATTCTCGTCTAATCAGGTGAAAGGCCCATGAGTGGGCCTACCAGATCACATGGTAGCTCCATATTTACCCTTAAACGCACCTCCATTCTGTTCTCACTACTGGCTGTGACCAGGTTTCATCCCACCAGCAGCTAAAGGGTACGCGGTTCTCTAAAACCCCTTCAGCATTTATTCTTTGTAGACTTTTTGGCTGATGACCATTCTGACGGCTGTGAGGTGAACTTTTTTGTACACTGGATTTGCATGGCTTTATTGATTCCTGATGTTCAGCATTGTTCCATTCCCATTTTGTTAACAAAAAAGAAAGAAAGTAAAAGAAACAGAAGACAAATGTGCATAAACTATGCCTCTTGAAACTGTCGTTTTGAAATATGGACGTCTTTTGAATGTTTTGATCGATATACGACCCCAGGATTTTTTTTCAGGGAGGTGTCATTTACAGGCCTGCAATTATTTTGAATATCAACTGACCATTAGCGCTGGGATTAAAGCTGCTGTTGTGTGAAACGGCCACAAGGTGGAAGCAGTTCTCCTGTACCAAACCCGGTTACTAGGGCAACAGAACCTCAATGGAAGTCGTGTTCCAGGTTGTAATTTAGAATGGAATGTATCAGGAAAGCCCCTTCAATTTATGTCTCACTATTTCTTGTTTGTTTTTTTTAATTTAATTTTTATTTTTTATCACAGCAAGTTTGATTACAATGTTTGGCTTGTTGTAGGTGTGCACCATGTGGTTCTTTTACACATATACATATGTGTGTTCTTCCTGGGATCCTTGTCCCATGTACGTTATGACAGAATGTTGAGTAGTCTTCTCTTGGTATTCCGTAGGTCTTTGGTGATTATATAGTTCACCTGTGTTTGTATATGTCTGTTAACCCCAATATCCTAATGTATCCAATCCTCACACCTTTCCATTGGTGAACCATAAGTTTGTTGAATGAATCTGTGATTGCCCTTCTCTGTGGAAATATCTTCACTGCTATCAATTTTTAGGTAACACCTATAAGTAATATCATACGATATGTGTCTCTCTCTTTCTGACTTAGTACGAGTCGCGTGACTACCTCTAGACTCATCTACGGTGCTGCACATGGCATTGTGTCCTTTTTTCCCTTGGCTAATATTCCCTCTGTACATGTACCAGTTCTTCTTTGTCCACTCATCTGTTGATGGACTTTTTGGTTGCTTCCATGTCTTGGCTATTGTAATAGAGCGGCAATGCACATTTGCCTGCCTGTGTCTTTCCAATTCTGTCTTCTTAGGTGATAGGCCCAGGAGTGGGCCTGCTGGGTCATACAGTAGCAAAATGTTTACTTTACAAAGGCACCTCCATTCTGTTCTCATTAGTGGCTCTTACCAGGTTACGTCCCTCTTAAAGTTGAGGGTATGCACTTCTCCACAACACCTTCAGCATTTACTGTTTGTAGTGTTTTTTTGCTGATGTATATTCTGACCAGTGTGAGCTGATATACCTCTTTGGGGTTGGATTTGCATGCGTCTCATAAACCCTTGAAATTGAGCTTTCTGGCATGTCCTTTTTTTCTTCAAACTGTGAGTACAGCTTACCTCTTCAAATTGTTTTCGTGAAGTGTGTGTGACATTTAGAAATATTTTGGCCATTACCTCCCTCAAGACATTTTGTGGGCAGGTTTCATTTATAGCCCTCCAGTACTGGTGCATATGAAGTGACCCTTAGCACAGGTTTTAAAGCTGCTGTTGCAGGTAACGGCCAGAGGGCGGCAGCATTTCTTTCATTATGTCTTTTGCTTTCCGACTTACCTCATGTTCTGTGATTATCTCTAGGCAGCATTTCTGCTTTTCCCAATCTGGTAACTAGGCGAACAGACCTTCCTGGCAGTGGTGTTCCTCGGTTATATATTAGAGTGGAATGTGCCCGGAGAAACCCCCAAATGCTGATGTCTCCTTACTTATGTTTGCTTTCTAAATTGAATTTATATTTTTTTATTGGAGTCATATTCCATTGCGTACATGGACCACTTCTTCTTGGTGCATTCCTCTGTTGATGGACATTTTCGTAGCTTCCAAGTGTTGTCTATGGTAAATATTGCTGGAGTGCAGGATTTTCAGCCTGTATCTTTTTTTATGGTTTTGATTTCTTTTGCGGTACGCGGGCCTCTCACTGCGGTGGCCCCTCCCGTTGCAGAGCAGAGGCTCCGGATGCACAGGCCCAGCAGCCATAGCTCACGGGACCAGCCTCTCCACGGCATGTGGGATCTTCCCGGACCGGGGCACGAACCCGTGTCCCCTGCATCGGCAGGCGGACTCTCAACGTCTGCGCCACCAGGGAAGCCCAGCCTGTTTAGTTTTGATTCTCATCCTGTCAGGCGATAGGCCCAGCAGTGGGTATGCTTGATTGAATGGTAGCTCAGTATTTACCTTTCCAAGGCACCTCCTTTGTGTTTTCCTTACTGGCTCTTACCATGTCCCACGTTGAACCAAGGGTAGGCGTTTCTCCTCAAACCCTTCAGCATTTACTGTTTGCAGAATTTTTGCTGATGGCCATTCTGACTGGTGTGAGCTGATAGGTTTTTTGTAATTTGGATTTGCATGTCTTGAATTATTCCTAGTGTTCAGCATTTTTCCACGCCTTTTTAAAGTTCTGTTAAAATAACAGAAAGAAACAGAGAGTACAATTAACCTCTGGAAATTGTCTTCTTGAAAGGTTGCCCTCTTTTGAATGTTTTGGTCAATTTTCGAACCCAGGATTGTTTCTGAGGTCAGGTGTCATTCATAGGCCTGTAATGAGTGTGAATATTTAGTGAGCATGAGCACTGGGTTTAAAGCTGCTGTTTTGGGAAATGGCCACAAGGCGGCAGCATTTCTCCATTCCCAAATCTGGTTCCTAGGGCAGCAGAGCCTTTCTGGAAGTCCTGTTCCTAGGTTGGAAATTAAAATGGAATGTGCCAGGAGAAACCCCAATAAGTTTATGTCACATTACTTCTTGTTTTAGTTTTTTTAATCGGGGTAATGTTTAGAATACTGTTTGTCCTCAGTGTACACAATCTGGTTCATTTGAGCATAACATATATATATATATATATATATATATATATATATATATATTCATGTACAGAGCCAGTTCCCATGTAAATTATTGCAGAGTTTTTCATAGACATCCCTTGCTATATGGTCGGTCTTTCTGTTATATGTATTTAATAGGTATTTGTACACGTATGGTAACCCTAATCTTAATTTTTCCATTCCCCCCACCTGTTCTTTTAGGTAAGCATAGTTTGTTTTCTAAGCCTGTGAGTGTCTTTCTCTGTGGAAATATGTTCATTTGTGTCAGTTGTTAGATAACGCCTATAAGTGATATCATAGGATATGTCTTTTGCTTTCCGACTGACCTCATGTTCTGTGATTATCTCTAGGCTCATCTATGGTGCCTCAAAGAGCAGTGTTTCATTGTTTTCCATGGCTAATATTCCATTGTGTACATGGACCACTTCTTTTTCCACTCATCTGGTGATGGACATTTTGGTTGCTTCCGTGTCTTGGCTATTGTGAAAATTCCTGCAGTGCAGCTGCTGAAGCCTGTGCCTTCTCGACTCTGAACTTCTCAGGTGAGAGTCTCAGCGGTGGGCCTGCTGAATGGAATGGTGGCTCAATTTTTACTTTGAAACACAGCTCCTTTCTGTTCTCATTATTGGCTGTTACCACTTTACATCTCACCAGCAGCTAGAGGGTACACAGTTCTCTAAAACCCCTTCAGCATTTGTTGTGTGCAGACTTTTAGCTGATGGTAGTTGGCATGTGTGAGTTGAAACCTTTTTGGAGGTTAGATTTGCATGAGTCTAATAATTCCTGATGTTGAGCTTTTATCCATTTTCCTCTTTTTTGAAAATGAGTGAGTAAAACTTACCCCTCCATACTATGTCCTTGAAAATTGTGCCAGTTTGGAATTTTTTTGGCCATTCCCTACCTCCGCACAATTATGTAGGGCAGGTGTCCTTTACAGCCCTGAGTCCTTGTGAATGTTAAGTGACCATTAGCTGTGGGTTTAATGCCGCTCTTGCGGGAAACGGCCACAAGGCGGCAGCATTTCTACATTTCCAACTCTGGGTTTTTGGGCAACAGAGCTTTCCTGGAAATCGTGTTAGTAAGCTGCAAATTAGAGTGGAATGTGCCAGTGCAAACCCCCAAGAGCTTATATCTCCTAAATTGTTGTTTGTTTATTAAATTTAATTTTTATTAATTATCAGAGCAAATTTGATACAAATGTAGATTCTCCTAGGTGTACAGTTTCTGGTTCATCCTATCAATGTATCTGTCTATTCCTCTTTCGATCCTTTCCCGTGGATGTTATTATAGGGTGTTGAGTAGACCTCTCTTCGTATTCCATAGGCACTTTGTGATTATACATTTCATAAGTATTAGTGCATATCTGTTAACCCCCATGTCCTAGTTCATACATTCCTTATTCCTTTCCATTTGGTTAAACATTAATTGGTTTTCTGAATCTATGTGTGTCCATCTCTTGGAAATTATTTCATGGGTATCAATTTTTAGGTAACACCTATAAGTGATGTCCTAAGATGTCTGTCTTTCGGTTTCTTTCTTACTTCAAGTTGGGTGATTATCTCTAGATCCTTCTATGATGGTGCCAACGGCACTGTTCCATGCTTTTTCATGGCTAATATTCCATTGTGTACATGGACGACTTCTTCTTGGTGCATTTTTCCGTTGATGGACATTTCGGTTTCTTCCAGGTCTTGGCTATGGTACGTGTTGCTGCAGTGCAGGATTGCCAGCCTGTGTCTTTTCGATTCTCGTCTAATCAGGTGAAAGGCCCATGAGTGGGCCTACCAGATCACATGGTAGCTCCATATTTACCCTTAAACGCACCTCCATTCTGTTCTCACTACTGGCTGTGACCAGGTTTCATCCCACCAGCAGCTAAAGGGTACGCGGTTCTCTAAAACCCCTTCAGCATTTATTCTTTGTAGACTTTTTGGCTGATGACCATTCTGACGGCTGTGAGGTGAACTTTTTTGTACACTGGATTTGCATGGCTTTATTGATTCCTGATGTTCAGCCTTTTTCCATTCCCATTTTGTTAACAAAAAAGAAAGAAAGTAAAAGAAACAGAAGACAAATGTGCATAAACTATGCCTCTTGAAACTGTCGTTTTGAAATATGGACGTCTTTTGAATGTTTTGATCGATATACGACCCCAGGATTTTTTTTCAGGGAGGTGTCATTTACAGGCCTGCAATTATTTTGAATATCAACTGACCATTAGCGCTGGGATTAAAGCTGCTGTTGTGTGAAACGGCCACAAGGTGGAAGCAGTTCTCCTGTACCAAACCCGGTTACTAGGGCAACAGAACCTCAATGGAAGTCGTGTTCCAGGTTGTAATATAGAATGGAATGTATCAGGAAAGCCCCTTCAATTTATGTCTCACTATTTCTTGTTTGTTTTTTTTAATTTAATTTTTATTTTTTATCACAGCAAGTTTGATTACAATGTTTGGCTTGTTGTAGGTGTGCACCATGTGGTTCTTTTACACATATACATATGTGTGTTCTTCCTGGGATCCTTGTCCCATGTACGTTATGACAGAATGTTGAGTATTCTTCTCTTGGTATTCCGTAGGTCTTTGGTGATTATATAGTTCACCTGTGTTTGTATATGTCTGTTAACCCCAATATCCTAATGTATCCAATCCTCACACCTTTCCATTGGTGAACCATAAGTTTGTTTAATGAATCTGTGATTGCCCTTCTCTGTGGAAATATCTTCACCGGTATCAATTTTTAGGTAACACCTATAAGTGATATCATACGATATGTGTCTCTCTCTTTCTGACTTAGTACGAGTCGCGTGACTACCTCTAGACTCATCTACGGTGCTGCACATGGCATTGTGTCCTTTTTTCCCTTGGCTAATATTCCCTCTGTACATGTACCAGTTCTTCTTTGTCCACTCATCTGTTGATGGACTTTTTGGTTGCTTCCATGTCTTGGCTATTGTAATAGAGCGGCAATGCACATTTGCCTGCCTGTGTCTTTCCAATTCTGTCTTCTTAGGTGATAGGCCCAGGAGTGGGCCTGCTGGATCATACAGTAGCAAAATGTTTACTTTACAAAGGCACCTCCATTCTGTTCTCATTAGTGGCTCTTACCAGGTTACGTCCCTCTTAAAGTTGAGGGTATGCACTTCTCCACAACACCTTCAGCATTTACTGTTTGTAGTGTTTTTTTGCTGATGTATATTCTGACCAGTGTGAGCTGATATACCTCTTTGGGGTTGGATTTGCATGCGTCTCATAAACCCTTGAAATTGAGCTTTCTGGCATGTCCTTTTTTTCTTCAAACTGTGAGTACAGCTTACCTCTTCAAATTGTTTTCGTGAAGTGTGTGTGACATTTAGAAATATTTTGGCCATTACCTCCCTCAAGACATTTTGTGGGCAGGTTTCATTTATAGCCCTCCAGTACTGGTGCATATGAAGTGACCCTTAGCACAGGTTTTAAAGCTGCTGTTGCAGGTAACGGCCAGAGGGCGGCAGCATTTCTTTCATTATGTCTTTTGCTTTCCGACTTACCTCATGTTCTGTGATTATCTCTAGGCAGCATTTCTGCTTTTCCCAATCTGGTAACTAGGCGAACAGACCTTCCTGGCAGTGGTGTTCCTCGGTTATATATTAGAGTGGAATGTGCCCGGAGAAACCCCCAAATGCTGATGTCTCCTTACTTATGTTTGCTTTCTAAATTGAATTTATATTTTTTTATTGGAGTCATATTCCATTGCGTACATGGACCACTTCTTCTTGGTGCATTCCTCTGTTGATGGACATTTTCGTAGCTTCCAAGTGTTGTCTATGGTAAATATTGCTGGAGTGCAGGATTTTCAGCCTGTATCTTTTTTTATGGTTTTGATTTCTTTTGCGGTACGCGGGCCTCTCACTGCGGTGGCCCCTCCCGTTGCAGAGCAGAGGCTCCGGATGCACAGGCCCAGCAGCCATAGCTCACGGGACCAGCCTCTCCACGGCATGTGGGATCTTCCCGGACCGGGGCACGAACCCGTGTCCCCTGCATCGGCAGGCGGACTCTCAACGTCTGCGCCACCAGGGAAGCCCAGCCTGTTTAGTTTTGATTCTCATCCTGTCAGGCGATAGGCCCAGCAGTGGGTATGCTTGATTGAATGGTAGCTCAGTATTTACCTTTCCAAGGCACCTCCTTTGTGTTTTCCTTACTGGCTCTTACCATGTCCCACGTTGAACCAAGGGTAGGCGTTTCTCCTCAAACCCTTCAGCATTTACTGTTTGCAGAATTTTTGCTGATGGCCATTCTGACTGGTGTGAGCTGATAGGTTTTTTGTAATTTGGATTTGCATGTCTTGAATTATTCCTAGTGTTCAGCATTTTTCCACGCCTTTTTAAAGTTCTGTTAAAATAACAGAAAGAAACAGAGAGTACAATTAACCTCTGGAAATTGTCTTCTTGAAAGGTTGCCCTCTTTTGAATGTTTTGGTCAATTTTCGAACCCAGGATTGTTTCTGAGGTCAGGTGTCATTCATAGGCCTGTAATGAGTGTGAATATTTAGTGAGCATGAGCACTGGGTTTAAAGCTGCTGTTTTGGGAAATGGCCACAAGGCGGCAGCATTTCTCCATTCCCAAATCTGGTTCCTAGGGCAGCAGAGCCTTTCTGGAAGTCCTGTTCCTAGGTTGGAAATTAAAATGGAATGTGCCAGGAGAAACCCCAATAAGTTTATGTCACATTACTTCTTGTTTTAGTTTTTTTAATCGGGGTAATGTTTAGAATACTGTTTGTCCTCAGTGTACACAATCTGGTTCATTTGAGCATAACATATATATATATATATATATATTCATGTACAGAGCCAGTTCCCATGTAAATTATTGCAGAGTTTTTCATAGACATCCCTTGCTATATGGTCGGTCTTTCTGTTATATGTATTTAATAGGTATTTGTACACGTATGGTAACCCTAATCTTAATTTTTCCATTCCCCCCACCTGTTCTTTTAGGTAAGCATAGTTTGTTTTCTAAGCCTGTGAGTGTCTTTCTCTGTGGAAATATGTTCATTTGTGTCAGTTGTTAGATAACGCCTATAAGTGATATCATAGGATATGTCTTTTGCTTTCCGACTTACCTCATGTTCTGTGATTATCTCTAGGCTCATCTATGGTGCCTCAAAGAGCAGTGTTTCATTGTTTTCCATGGCTAATATTCCATTGTGTACATGGACCACTTCTTTTTCCACTCATCTGGTGATGGACATTTTGGTTGCTTCCGTGTCTTGGCTATTGTGAAAATTCCTGCAGTGCAGCTGCTGAAGCCTGTGCCTTCTCGACTCTGGACTTGTCAGGTGAGAGTCTCAGCGGTGGGCCTGCTGAATGGAATGGTGGCTCAATTTTTACTTTGAAACACAGCTCCTTTCTGTTCTCATTATTGGCTGTTACCACTTTACATCTCACCAGCAGCTAGAGGGTACACAGTTCTCTAAAACCCCTTCAGCATTTGTTGTGTGCAGACTTTTAGCTGATGGCAGTTGGCATGTGTGAGTTGAAACCTTTTTGGAGGTTAGATTTGCATGAGTCTAATAATTCCTGATGTTGAGCTTTTATCCATTTTCCTCTTTTTTGAAAATGAGTGAGTAAAACTTACCCCTCCATACTATGTCCTTGAAAATTGTGCCAGTTTGGAATTTTTTTGGCCATTCCCTACCTCCGCACAATTATGTAGGGCAGGTGTCCTTTACAGCCCTGAGTCCTTGTGAATGTTAAGTGACCATTAGCTGTGGGTTTAATGCCGCTCTTGCGGGAAACGGCCACAAGGCGGCAGCATTTCTACATTTCCAACTCTGGGTTTTTGGGCAACAGAGCTTTCCTGGAAATCGTGTTAGTAAGCTGCAAATTAGAGTGGAATGTGCCAGTGCAAACCCCCAAGAGCTTATATCTCCTAAATTGTTGTTTGTTTATTAAATTTAATTTTTATTAATTATCAGAGCAAATTTGATACAAATGTAGATTCTCCTAGGTGTACAGTTTCTGGTTCATCCTATCAATGTATCTGTCTATTCCTCTTTCGATCCTTTCCCGTGGATGTTATTATAGGGTGTTGAGTAGACCTCTCTTCGTATTCCATAGGCACTTTGTGATTATACATTTCATAAGTATTAGTGCATATCTGTTAACCCCCATGTCCTAGTTCATACATTCCTTATTCCTTTCCATTTGGTTAAACATTAATTGGTTTTCTGAATCTATGTGTGTCCATCTCTTGGAAATTATTTCATGGGTATCAATTTTTAGGTAACACCTATAAGTGATGTCCTAAGATGTCTGTCTTTCGGTTTCTTTCTTACTTCAAGTTGGGTGATTATCTCTAGATCCTTCTATGATGGTGCCAACGGCACTGTTCCATGCTTTTTCATGGCTAATATTCCATTGTGTACATGGACGACTTCTTCTTGGTGCATTTTTCCGTTGATGGACATTTCGGTTTCTTCCAGGTCTTGGCTATGGTACGTGTTGCTGCAGTGCAGGATTGCCAGCCTGTGTCTTTTCGATTCTCGTCTAATCAGGTGAAAGGCCCATGAGTGGGCCTACCAGATCACATGGTAGCTCCATATTTACCCTTAAACGCACCTCCATTCTGTTCTCACTACTGGCTGTGACCAGGTTTCATCCCACCAGCAGCTAAAGGGTACGCGGTTCTCTAAAACCCCTTCAGCATTTATTCTTTGTAGACTTTTTGGCTGATGACCATTCTGACGGCTGTGAGGTGAACTTTTTTGTACACTGGATTTGCATGGCTTTATTGATTCCTGATGTTCAGCCTTTTTCCATTCCCATTTTGTTAACAAAAAAGAAAGAAAGTAAAAGAAACAGAAGACAAATGTGCATAAACTATGCCTCTTGAAACTGTCGTTTTGAAATATGGACGTCTTTTGAATGTTTTGATTGATATACGACCCCAGGATTTTTTTTCAGGGAGGTGTCATTTACAGGCCTGCAATTATTTTGAATATCAACTGACCATTAGCGCTGGGATTAAAGCTGCTGTTGTGTGAAACGGCCACAAGGTGGCAGCAGTTCTCCTGTACCAAACCCGGTTACTAGGGCAACAGAACCTCAATGGAAGTCGTGTTCCAGGTTGTAATTTAGAATGGAATGTATCAGGAAAGCCCCTTCAATTTATGTCTCACTATTTCTTGTTTGTTTTTTTTAATTTAATTTTTATTTTTTATCACAGCAAGTTTGATTACAATGTTTGGCTTGTTGTAGGTGTGCACCATGTGGTTCTTTTACACATATACATATGTGTGTTCTTCCTGGGATCCTTGTCCCATGTACGTTATGACAGAATGTTGAGTAGTCTTCTCTTGGTATTCCGTAGGTCTTTGGTGATTATATAGTTCACCTGTGTTTGTATATGTCTGTTAACCCCAATATCCTAATGTATCCAATCCTCACACCTTTCCAAACTTATGGTGAACCATAAGTTTGTTTAATGAATCTGTGATTGCCCTTCTCTGTGGAAATATCTTCACCGGTATCAATTTTTAGGTAACACCTATAAGTGATATCATACGATATGTGTCTCTCTCTTTCTGACTTAGTTCGAGTCGCGTGACTACCTCTAGACTCATCTACGGTGCTGCACATGGCATTGTGTCCTTTTTTCCCTTGGCTAATATTCCCTCTGTACATGTACCAGTTCTTCTTTGTCCACTCATCTG